>NC_064435.1:35236418-35536418 GCF_023343835.1 Lagopus muta
AGTGTTTGTGTTGGAAAGGTTTCCTTTGCTCAGCCAGGGTAAAGGAAATGTGTTTGTAGATGGATCTGAACACCCAACAGTTGAGCAGTGCATGGCAGATGTTAAATGTTCAGTATGACATCAGAGACCAAAAAGTTCAAAATTACTACAGTCTAATAAATTTGTTCAGAAGGTTCAGTTAGGGAAATAGCAGACTGCTTGTAGAAACTTTGTGAGCAAACTCTTGGTATAAATTATTCATTTCAGATTATTAGCTTAGGTGAAAGCACAGATAGAGATTGTTTAACAAAGAAAAAGGAAAAAAGAAACTTAAAAGTATTACACTTAAAAATCACATAAATGAGAAGAAAAGATAAATAACTTTTCTGACCCTGATAAAATGAAAGTCTTATAGGCTGCATCTTAACCATAAAATTATTTGTTTTTATTTCCCTTCTGGTAATACCACAATTTCATTGCTACAAGGAGACTTAAACTGAGGCAGTGACAAAATGCTTCTCTGTAAGGACTCTTTTTTTGGAAAATATATACATTTTTCCCCTGATATTCTTGAATTGTTATGTATTTTACTTTAAATTCCACAATTCTCACTTTCACTTGAATTCTTGGACACCAGCAGTTTTTTTTACAGATATATTTTCATACATAGAAATCTACCAAGAAAATTTTGGCAGCAGCAACTCAGGAGGTGAAGTACAGTGGAACGCCACATTCCTAAAGCAACATAATTATGCATCTTAAATATGGCTGAGTTTAAGAATGCCAAAAGGACATGAAGTCTCTGCTTCTATCCTGCCTACAGAAGAGTAGAATTAATAGCTTGGATGAATGTAGTATAATCACAAAGGATATTCAGATTAAATCTATAATGAACTAAAATTCAGTGAAAGCAATGAAGGGATCATAGTTGTTTGAAGAATATGAGAAATAATTTGAATTTCTTTCCTTTTTTTTTTTTAAATGCTCCACCTGTAATGAAGATTTTTTCTTAAGAAAAATATATGTTAAGCCTTATCTTTCTCTATCTGTATTAGTATAACTATTTCACTGTCCTTCCTTAAGTATAAGTATGTGATTGCAAACAAAAGAAAACTATCCACCTGGAGTACTACATCCAGTTCTGGGGTCCTCAACACAAGAAGGATAAGAAGTTATTGGAGTGAATTCAGAGAAGTGTAACGAAGATTATCGGAAGGCTGGAGTAGCTCCCCTATGAGGAGAGGCTGAGAGAGCTGGGGCTCTTCAGCTGGGAGAAGTCAAGGCTCTAAGGAGACCTCATAGCGACCTTCCAGTACTTGAAGGGGACCTACAGGAAAGCTGGGGAGGGACTTTTTATAAGGGCAGGTAGCAAGAGGACAAGGGGAAATGGTTTAAAACTGGAAGAGAGTAGATATCAGGATAGAAGTTTTTTGTTTGAGGGTGGTGAGACGCTAGAGGGGGTTGTCCAGTGAGGTTGTGAATGCCTTCTCCCTGGAAGTATTCAAGGCCAGGCTGGATGGGGCTGTGAGCAACCTGGTCTAGATGGAGGTGCCCCTGCTTATGGCAGGGGGTTGGAACTAGATGATCTTAAAGGTCTCTTCCAACCCAAACCGTTCTGTGAATCTATGATAATATGAAAACGAAAGCAGTTGCTTCTTGTTCTTGATATTTTTCTAGTCATTCATGAATGTAATTAGAAATCCTAATGGGTCTCAGAAAAGTCATGTTTTTGGGTTTCTGTTTAAATGTTTTCTTGTTCAGATTTTTTTTCTTTTTCTACAAATGGAGGAATGTTTACCTCTGTGCAATGAGTTATGTAGGAACAAGGAACTAGAAATGACACCAGGGAACACAAATCCAATGTTATTAGCAAAAGACACTGAATTTTGACAATGTCTTCAATCTCTGCAATAATAATGAAGATTATTGAATAAAGTACTCAGTTTCTAAAGGGTGAATTTTCACTCATTTTAAAAAGTGAATAAAACGTATCACATTGGTTTTTATTAATCTAAAAAGGGAGAACATAATCCCTCTTAAACCAATTACCAGGTTTCAGTGAACAGTGATTAAGATGTACCAGTGAGTCTCCTAACCATATTTAGCATCTCTATGACCTGCTATGTCCTGAATCCAAGTCTAGCCAATAAATAATACTTAAGAAAAAGGTAGAGAAACCCAGAAGCTTAACTATGCATTTGAATCCTTTCTGGGTCCCAGACACATTCAGCTGAAGTCCCGAACCTTGGGATTACAAGAACCTCAGATCCCCCCTACAACAGATACAAAGAACACAATAAATATTTAATAGAGCAATTCACAGATACAAAACATTATTTTTTGACATAGTCACCACCATTACCTGGCTCACGCAGATGAGCAGATCGAGATGCTTTTCATTTTGTGGCATGACAGCTGTGCATGGCCATCCGGAATGTAGCTTGTCATTCATGTTGTTGTTGCTACTGTTGAAACACACTACCCATCACCTCACTGTGCACACTTTACTGTTTGGTCTCCATAAATGTTCAGCAAGCATTGATGAATGCCAGCAGTTGCCATTTTTTCTCGGTGGCGGAATTCAACAATACACCTTTCCTTCATACACACTTCCCTGTGAGATGCCATTTTGTCAGACTGCTCCTCTTCTGCCATCTGTTACACAACAACAACATGTAACAGAATGTTGTCAGGAAGGTTCGGCCTCTACTGCCATACCACCAACCGCCACCTCTGACTTCGTGGGTCAACATAATAAAACAGATGGCAGTACTTTTGGATCAACCCTCATATAATTAAGGTGAATCTCTCAACTTTTATTTTTGATACTCCAAAATATCAGAAAACAAAATATCACAAACTTCATTTGCTGTAGACGTGAATTTGCCTTCATGGCTATGCAATTCCCTTCATAAACTTTCTAAAATCTATTTTAAAGCAACTTATATTTCCTGTTTGGAGTGTGCTTCAGAAGACCACTAGAATCCTCTTTTCCCTCCTAATCTAAAATTATTGATGTGTGTTCACATCTGTGTGATCTTTGAATCACACTCTTCAACTAGAAGTTTGTCTTTTTGGAAATATTAGGATAAGATTATAAATTATGCTAGTTAAAAAGAAAATATACATTGGAAAGTCTATTATTAAAGCATACAGGCAGGCTTTCGAAGTCTACCAAGAGAATTGCACACCTGTTTTCTACCAAAAAGCTTTGGGATTTGAATACTTTTTTTATGCTCTGAAAATTTTATACCTTCTCTTCACAACCTCTCTGAGGAATCTCGTATACACAGAGAAGTGAAGAAGTAAGGAAAAATTTACAGATATTTCCACAAGGGGAAATGCTCTGGGAAAGAGACACAGTTACCTGTCACTGTCTTCTGGTCCTGTGTTTGAATTCTAGAAAATCTTGCTGTATACTTTACTCTTTCTATGTCATGTAAGTAGGTCATGAGCCTCTTGTGCCTGACTTTGGCAAAACCTGCAGACAGAGGTCAAATAGTCTGAGCTTTGAGATTTGATCCTGACTCATAAACTTGAAGGAGGTCATCTGGGTGTCAGATATGATTAAAACTAATCCTAAATCCTGCAACTAAAGGAAGATGTCTCATCCTGGTGATTTTGGTTGGCTCTTACTTCCCATTTTATTAATTTTATATGGCCACAATATGTCACACTAACAAAGCTTCTAAGGGTGCGCTCCAAGTGCAGAAGGAGGAAGGCATATCTGTAGAAGTTAATTCACATGGAGGTCACAACTTAACCGAGGCGAGTAGGAAGCAGCAAACACTTACACGATCTGCATCTGGTCTGCGAGCTATTGGTACCATCTCATCTTGTTCTGATGGGAATTTCACAGAATCTGATTTGCAAATGGGTCTTTCTACAGGGCATTCACCTACACTACACATCAGCTCTGAGGCTGACCCAAATGAAAGGACCTTTACTGTGACACAGCACCAAATGTCTCATGTCAGTTATCTTAAAATAAGAAACTGGGTCATTCCTGCAGTCATATTCATTTGAGCAATTGTTATGCACTGAGGTAGTATCGTTACAGGAATGGACTATATTCATGAGTGTTTGAAGTTCTCACCCCAGGAGAGTAGGTGCAGCTCTTCAGCTTTTTCTCTTCTGCTCTCGAAGTCTGTTTTTGTAACACATACATATACTTAACTAAAAATCTCACCTTTCATGTGGTCTATTCAGATTTGCAATCAATTTAAACAGAGGTCTTGTTTAAGACACTATAAGAGATTTAAACTCCATTAGGAATGCCTCCTGTGAGTTCAGGTTGTATTACTTTGCCCACTATGCTCATTACAAGAATCGAGCTGAAGCCTATGGCTTTCTGAATTCACCTGAGAAGTTAAGAATGGAGCATAATAAAGAAAGGCAGTGCTGTTCTCTTGATAGGCCCAAGTGCAGCTCCATTAATGTCCTCAGGAGCTATTGTATCTATAGATGGAAGAAGTTTCAAATGTAGTGCCTAAGATTCAGGTATCTATATTTCTGCCAGCTTTAAATACTACATTAAACATATCTTTATGTGTTATATGCCCAAATTTAGACACCCTGGTTTTAAAGATTAACTTTAAAGAGGACAATACATATTGAAGAAAAAAAAAAATGCTTAGAGTCAAGACTTCATAGAAGTACTTTTTAAAGCACTATGGAAGGCCATGAAAGTATTCCTTCTACCTACATACAACAAGGATAGGAATAGAATAATCAGAAACCAAGAGGGCAATCTTTATTTTATTCTTAACCCAATTTATCAAAAGTATCTTCTTAATTTACATAGTATCACAAATAGCACTTCCTGGGATATTCGCACTAGGGAAAAGGACAACTAGCAAATGGCTCCAATTAAAATCATCACAAAACAGTATGCAAGTAGTAGTTTAGGATTCATCACAGCTTTGCACTTTATCTGCTCACTCTCACCTCTTTAAAGAGGAGGGAAGCAGCCACAAAATCGGAAAAATGATACCTTACACCTTTTTATATAGCTGAAAGTGCTTAGTAAATATTTAGTTAAATAGTGAATAATTAAACTCAGTTGTTTTAAATCAGCATAACCAGTGAAGTTATATCACTCCACCAAAACTGATCAACTGATTTTGAATTGATGCAAAGTCATTGTTTAAAAAAAGGAAATGAGAAAGTTGTCCCATCATGTGGAGTCAATTCAGAGTATTTTGATTAGCATAAGCTGAGTAAGCAGAAATGTTAAGTGTGATATTTACTAGAAAAAAAATTTAAAGCCAACAAATCTATTACACACCCATCCCCCCATCTGTGGATGTATGTCTGGGGAGGAGGGCTGAAAACTATTCTTCATACATTTCTGCCTCATGAAAGGGAGAATGAGCCAAATGCTGATCTTGTCCATGTTCTCACATCTCCGCTGACTTGATCAAACTCTTCTGCAAAGTTTGCCAACAAAAAGCTGACATGCAAGACAAAACTTTAAGAAAATTAGTGCCAAATAATCATCCAAGTGGTAAGAAAGAGTAAGCTTGCCCAGTGCATTATGCTCCTCCAATATTGTAGAGAGCTTTAAACCTAAAAGCCAGGGGAACTAAACATTCATATTGTGCATAATATACTTTATATACCAGCAGGTAGCGCAAATAATTTCTTCACTGCAGTTCAATAGTTAGTCATTGCTTCTCTTCTATATTCAGTTCTGTAACAGAACTTAAATGCTATGCTGCTGTCAGTTAATTGGCTATCTTTTCCTAGGCTGCCAAGGGGATGCTTACAAATGAAGCTATTGTCCCAGTAAGCAAGCATATCCTGGTGGGACTGTATGTGATCAATTTTTAAGGACATGGCTGCAGCATAAATCATGCTGTATTTTACATCAGACATTGTCAGGCCTGGATATGTTTCTTTTTCATCACTTTTAAGATGAAAGCATTGAAAGAATAAAAAGTGGACACTATGTCAGAATGATAGGAGATCCAAGGTTTATCTTGCACTGTAAAACTGTAGGTTTGTGGATAACATCAACCATAAATTAAAAGGAACTTGGATAAACTAATTTCTTTAAAATAAGTCTGAAGGTATCCTGAATATTGATAGAGTTATTTCATTAAGTATGCTTGCCCTAAAAACCTGGATTTCGTTTAATTCTATTTCAAATAAGTTTTAAAAATTTCTCATCCAAAGATAAAAGTTTTCCCATATTATAGGACAAGAAAAAGCTATGGCTTGACATATGTGCATGGTTTAACTGGTATTTTAGGTGCACATCTTACACATGTGCTAACATATTCTCAAAGTATTGAATTCTCAAAAAAATTTTAAGCCTCACTTGAAAGTCAGAATTTCTTTTGAAGAATGTTGGTTCTAATCATGAAAGCAAGGCCACTGGATCAGGCAATCCAGGGTCCCATTCAACCTGGCCTTGAACACCTCCAGGAATGGAACACCCGCAGCTTTTCTGGGCAGCCTGTGCCAGTGCTTCATCACCCTCTAGCCACATTGGTGGCTCATGTACAAGTCACCATCCACCAGTGTCCCAAGTTGTTTTTTACGACACCTTTTCTTAATACCGTTAATGGTCTTCTCTGTGTTGGTGAGCACCCAGGTCCAGCAATGCTTCACCCCTGATTGGTTTGTCTAATACCTGGACAAGGAAGTTATTCTCAGTAGACTTCTGAAGACTCCTGGATTGCTTGCAGGCTGCTTGTGTTGCTTTTCCAGCAGACATTTACGTGGTTGAAATCCCCCATGACAAAATGAGAGCCTGTGAGAGCTGTGCTATGTCTCTTGTTGCTGAAGCAAGAAGGCCTCACCTACAGGCTGTTCTCAAGCAGGCGGCCTGTAGTAGACCCCGACCACCAGATATCCCTGACTGATCCAGTCCCTAATTTTAACCCTTAACCATGTATTTTGCCCCAAATGTTTTTCTCTTAGGCTAGCTATTATTACAGACATAAACTAGTGATGTGAGTCTTCTCTTATTGATTTAGAAAACTAGATTTAAATATTTTCTTGTTAGTAAAATGATCATCTTCAGAACCTAATTTGTCCCTTGCAGATAGCCCCTTGCTTACTTTAGATCACAGAATCACAGAATCACAGAATTGTAGGGGTTGGAAGGGACCTCCAGAGATCATCGAGTCCAACCCCCCTGCCAAAGCAGGTTCCCTACAGTAGGTCGCACAGGTAGGCGTCCAGGCAGGTCTTGAACATCTCCAGAGAAGGAGACTCCACCACCTCCCTGGGCAGCCTGTTCCAGTGCTCCGTCACCCTCACTGTAAAGAAGTTCTTGCGCATGTTTGTGCAGAACTTCCTATGCTGCAGTTTCCAGCCGTTTCCCCTTGTCCTATCTCCACTCACCACTGAAAAGAGTCCGGCCTCGCCATTCTGCTCCCCACACCTTAGATATTTATAGACCTGGATCAGGTCCCCTCTCAGTCTCCTTTTCTCAAGGCTGAACAGACCCAGTTCACTCAGCCTTTCTTCATAGGAGAGATGCTCCAGGCCCTTCACCATCTTCGTGGCCCTCCGCTGGACTCTTTCCAAGAGATCCCTGTCTTTTTTGTACTGGGGAGCCCAGAACTGGACGCAGTACTCCAGATGAGGTCTTACCAGGGCAGAGTAGAGGGGGAGGATCACCTCCCTCGACCTGCTGGCCACGCTCTTTTTAATGCACCCCAGGATGCCATTGGCCCTCTTGGCCATGAGGGCACACTGCTGGCTCATGGCCAACCTGTCATCCACCAGGACACCCAGGTCCCTTTCCGCAGAGCTCCCCTCCAGCAGATAGTCTGAAGTTTACTTTCTCATCTAGAAGTACATGACATGAGGGTTTGTCCACTAGAGTTGATGAAAAACCACTGGTGGGAAAGTAGTACACAGTGTTTACCAGGAAGAGACTGATGCTTAAAACTGAATGCTGGTGGACCAAAGTGCTACTGAAAATCATAGTGGAACAGGTGAAAGCTCTTTTATTTACAGAAGTTCATCATTACACAACAGGTGCCAGGTCAAGCATCTGGAAGTCTCAGAATGAGATTGTAGGCACAGCACAACCTGAAACATACACACATTAATTTCTGCAAGCTCCTTTGGATATGTATATAAGGCTAATGGCAAATAGAAGTATAGAAAAGTGAAAGCTTGCAATTTTTTAATTGAAACATAAGCTATATTATGCTTATATTATATTAGGAATATTATTGTGTGCAGTGGTCCTAACCATGATGATATATGGAAACTTCTAGAGGCATATCTTCTGGTTCTTTTTTTTATCAAATTTTCAGGTTGAACATATGGGTCAGTATTTTCTGACTAATAGTTTTTTGAGGTCCTTTCTGAAAATTATATGGAAAGCCTATCTGAGATCCATTAAGTTAATCTCATTCTTGACTATTAGCCTTTTGCTTCATGGAGCTTAAAACTACATAGATAATAATTTTTCTCTTCTCTATTTCTGTACTGTCCATCTGGCAAAAATTTCTAAACAATGTGTTAGTATAATAGAAGTAAGGATTTTCTCTGCATCAATAAATGGGCAAATTATTTTGTGATTATCCCCTACAAATCTACTACTCTTTGGTTAAATCAGTAGTTGTATTTCTGAACTCTCATGAGAATATTGGAGAATTTCATAATGCAGCTATATTCTACATCTGCATTATAAAAGCCAAAATATTCTACATTGAAATGTTTTGTCAGTTCTTCTGATTGCTTTCCAAACCTCAGCCATGTTCTCCAGAAATAACATTCAGCAAGCATCCATAGGTGCCCCACAGTTTTACAGAGACCCTGGGTTATTCATGCTTTTGGTTCAGGACCATTGTGGTACAGACATATGTCCATTTATTTAAGTATGAAGTAAGACAAGAAAGAAGAGATAACTTGTCTTTAATAATGAGCTTTCAGCATCAAATAGCAACATATGAACAGTCCTACTGACATTTTAGTTCAACATCTCAAATATGACAGACCAAAGACATAATTTATTAGCAGTTGGCAGTCTGGCACTGACTGGAGTCCAACTTTTATTGCAGCGTGCTCTGATTTTTTTTCTGTTATTCTTTCAGCTTATTTGCCTTGTTTTAAGATCTTTGTCTTCTGCTAGTACACTACTCCACCTCCAGGCTTATTTGCTATGCATTAAATAAATTATATACACTGTTCAACTTTTTTAAAGATATTATTATAACAATATAATACTTGGTGGGCATAAGTAATCATAGGCAAAGCTTAATGCTTCTGTCTTAACTTCCTTTGTCTTGCAAAAATCCACTTTGTGTCAGACTTCCTGTTGTGTCCATCAGTACTTGGTTCAGTATCTGCAATTGCTCAACACATTTGAATTATTTGTGGTGAATGTTATTCCTCAAACCATTCTAGAAATTTCACTTAGATTTTGTGGCAACCTGTACATCTTTAAAGAATAACTAATAGCAGGATGTTACTATTATTTCTTTTCCCTCACTGAAATTAGCATTTAAGCAATATCTCAAACAGAATAGTAGGTCTGTTAAAGAGAACAGAGATGACACTGATGAATTAGATAAGGATTACTCTGATGATTTCACTGTCTTAGACAAGCAATCCCTTATGGAGATTCAGAGCCTGGATAGCCTTCACCATGACCCCTCAACATCTCCCTGTAAATGTGGAAGGCTTAAAGGATTCCATAGTTTCTAAAGATTCTTTTTCAGAATAAAGGACATTTTCTTCATTTTCATGAGAAGTCAAAGGGGTAGGAGTTAAAATAAAGCTCAAAACTAACTAGCAACAGAACACAAAAAATATAACAGTTCCTTTCTTCAGAAGTCAGATTTTTTTTTAACACTACAGGGTGGTGGTGGAAGTCATACTCCTAAGTTCTGAACTTGCTTTTTTATAAACTTACTGGCCAAGCAATTCTCAGAGACCTTTGTAGTGTCCTAAGACAGTAAAGAGCAATAGCCAAGTGCAGTAGAGATAAACAGGAATCATAAATTCTTGATTTGCCATTGTGATGGCATATTGCTCTTCCAGGTCACTTTAAGCAAGGTCACTTTGATATCGCTTGCAAAAGAAAGTTGCGCATGGAAGGCAGTTAGGTGATATGGGAGAACCAGCATTGCTTCACCAAGGGCAAATCCTGCTTGACCAACCTAGTGGCCATCTATGATGCTGTAACTACATCAATGAACAGAAGAAGAACCACAGATGTCATATATATGGACTTCAGTAAGACCTTCGACATGGTACCCCACAACATCCTTCTCTCCAAATTGAAAAGATATGGATTTGATAGGTGGACTGTTCAATGGATGAAGAAGTTGCTGCAGGATTGACTCCAGAGAGTGGTGGTTGATGTCTGGATGGAAATCAGTGAAAAGTGGAGAACTGATACTCTTTAAAATCTTCATCAGTGGCATTGACTGTGGGATTCAGTGCACCCTCAGCAAATCTGTGGATGATACCAAGTTGTGTGGTGCAGTTGACATGCCATAGGCATGGGATGCCATCCAGAGGGACCTAGACAGGCTTGAGCAGTGGGCCCAGGAGTACCTCATGAGGTTCAACAAATCCAAGTGCAGGGTACTGCGCCTGGATTGAGGCAACCTCCATTACCAGTACAAGCTGGGGAATGAAAGGATTGAGCATGGCCTGCTGAAAAGGACCTGGGCATACTGATGGATGGAAAGTCGGACATGAACCAGCAGTTTGCCCTCTCACTCCAGAATTACAACTGTATCCTGTACTGCATCAAAAGATGTGGCTAGCTGGTCAAGGAAGATGGTCCCACCCTTCTGTTCTGTGCTGATGAGGCCTCACCTGGAGAGACACATGGATCTGTTGGAGCACATCCAGAGGAGGGTCACAAAAATGATCTGAGGAGTGAAACACCTCTCCTACAAGGATGGTCTGAAAGAGTTGAGTCTGTACAGCCTGGAGAAGAAAAAGCTTTGAGGTGACCTGATAGCGGCCTTTCAGTATCTAAAGGGGAGCAGATTTTTTAGTGGGGTCTGTGGTGAAAGGACAAAGGGAAATGGTTTCAAACTTAAAGAGGGTACTTTTAGGCTGAATATAAGGAAAAAGTCTTTTACAAACATAGAATCATAGAATAGCTAGGGTTGGTAGGGATCCCAAGGATCATCTAGTTCCAGTCGCGCTGCCACAGGCAGGGCCACCAACCACCAGATCTGATACTAGACCAGGCTGCCCATCCCAACTGATCTTGAACACCACCAGGGATAGGGCATCCACAGCCTTTGTGGGCAGCCTGTTTCAGCATTCTTTCTGTGAAGAACTTTTTCACTGATACCCAATCTAAATCTTCCCTCCTTGAGCTTAAAACCATTGCTGCTTGTCCTATCACTATCTACCTGAGTAAAAAGTAGATTTTTATCCTTTTTATAATCCCCTTTTAAATGCTGGAAAGCTGCAGTGAGGTCTCCTCACAACCTTTGCTTCTCCAGAATCTCAGCTCCCTCCACCTGTCTTCATAGGGGAGGTGCTCCAGCCCTCTGATTATCTTTGTGGCCTTCCTCTGGACCTTATCCAACTGCTCCACATCCTTCCTGTATTGGGGAGCCCAGACATAGATGCAGTATTCCAGATGGTGCCTCGCAACTGCAGAGTAGAAGGGAACAATTACCTCCCTGTTCCTGCTGGCCACCCCTCTTCTGATGGAGCCCATTGGAATTCTGAGCTGAATGTTCAGTTTTTCATCCACCAGGACTCCCAGGGTGGTGAGGCACTGCCACAGGTTGCCCAGAAATGTGGTGGATGTTCTGCCCATGGAGACTTTCAAGGCAAGGCTAGCCCAGGATCAGAGCAACCTGGTCTAGCTATGGATGTCTCTTTTTCATTGTAGGGGAGTTGGACTACGTGACCCTTAAAGATCCCTTCCAACTCTAAGGATTCTATGATTCTATGATTCTGAAGTATGTGAAAAATATTTTTATCCTATTTTTCTATACTGATAGGAGAAACTGCTTTGAACCAACAAGTTTAGTAAATATTATTTCATTTTACTTTGGTGCTGATTTTTTTTTCTTTTTTTTTTTTTTTCAATCACAGAGTTGCAGTTTGTCATCAGGAAGGGAGTAAGGCACATCACCACTGATGTGAAGTGAGATCAGTACAAGAAAGTGGGTCAGGCCCACTGAGGTTCAAATATCTATGCTTGAAATATCAAGGAGCACCACAAGAATGAATGAAATTGTGAACATATCAGTGAAAACACTTTGGTTTTATCAAATGGTGGCAAGATAACTGTACCCTTCACTGTTGCACTGTGCATGCTTAATTTGTTAATTTTTTTACTGGATGTGATTTGTATTTTCTTTTAATGAGACCTTAAGAAATGCTCACCTAAGTTGTGTGATATCTCCATATGCAGACTCAGTACACAGTGAAGGACCCTCTGTCAATCTGTTTACGAAGATATATATATTTAAAGAAAGAGAGATTTGTCAGGGAGAATAAAATGCTCAAATAAATCTACTTTTACATAATGGCCAAAACACCGTAAAAAACTATGTTTTCTACTAATGTACAAAGCAACAACTTGGGCCGGACATTCGTGGTAGCCCATTGGTCTTTGTAATCTCTGTTGATGAAAAGCTCGAAGGTCATAAAAAATTCTCCTTAGTGATCTAGCACATCGTTTAGTGCATGGTTCCCCCTGTGGGAATTATTGCTCTTTCTGCAATTCATTTCCCATCTTCAGAAGCTTCAGAAGATATCCTTTTTAATGAAATATATTTTTCCCATCCTCCACCAAAAATATGATTGTCAAAAATACCCTTGAAGAACAATTCATCAAATGTTACATTATTGAGAATATATCAGATTTAGAAAGCCATTATGGTAGGAGTTCCCATTGTGGTGATACAGTACAGGGTGAGTGATGTGAGTAAAAGGCTTCTGTTTCAGTATCCGGCAAAAATCAGTCATCAGTTCAGTGAAGTCATGCTCTGCCTAGCTCAGGCAGTACCATGGATGTACGTATACCCAAGCCTCTGTGCTCTGTGCTCAGCTGTCTATTCTGTTTTCACTATTTACACAGTGCATTTACATCAATGGCAGTTATGCACCCTCAGGAAGTAAGCCCTTCTGAAGTTTGAACAAATCATAAGACTGCTGGCAAAATTCCTGCCTGTGAGCTAAAAGGCAGATCTCTATTGCTTGTGGGAGAAGCACAGGCTATGCATTAAAAATCTGCACTGCAGATAAAAAAAATCCACACTGTAGTGTAGATTCTTCTGTAGAAAAAACACTGTCCTGATTAGTTCTATGTATTGTTTGTCTAAAAACAAAAACCCACTATATACTTTCATTTGATAGAGGCCTTGGAATTGAGGTTTCAGTGTGATGAGTACATAGTTGAAAAGGTCTGTACAAGTAAATATGTTTTCCAGGTAAGATTGTAATAATCATTCATGACCTAACATCTAAAAACTATTGGATTTTAGATTTATCTCAAGTTTCACATCAATATTGCAAATGAAGTTTTGTTTGAATACACTGGAAGCATTTGCTTCTAACAGAGCAGTGGCATTCAATGTATGTATGTATATATATATGCACATGTGTGTGTGTGCACATAGAAGGAATTTGATTATTTCTTTCATATGCAAAGATTTTTAAAGTGTTTCTCTCTGTTGCACTCTTTTGACAAGCCAACATACACTTCCATATTTTCACAGTACAAATGCACTGCCATAAAGAACAGAGATCGTTCACCTATCAGAGCTATTGAGAAGTGGAAAATATCCCAGCCATCCAGTCCATCTGCCAAATGATACAAGATTATTGCCTGTATCACTTTCTCTTTTTTTCTTTCTAAGTCTAGCTAAATGTCCTTCCACCACATGCTACAGGGTATTACACTCCATAATGTGCATCATTCAAGTTTTTCCATTACAGACAGAAGTTTCCCTTTAAGTCATCATCATCTCCTACTTTGTTCCTTTTTTATTCCTTGTCCTTGCACCAGCTGCCATTTCTTTTTGAGTATCATTCACGAGTTTCTCAGACTCACTTTCAAGTCTTTTGTAGCCTGTGCCCTTGCCACCCTGTCATTTCTCATTCAGTACAAATAGATACACTGCTTCTTCAAATCAGCCCAAGGTGATAGTCCTTCATCACCAAATTATTACATTTTTCAGAGGTTTTCATACTTTCTTTCTTTCCTGATTCTACCTTTTTCGCTTACTTGGGAAATACTTCCCACAAATACCAGAAAATCCTCATAATTCCCCCCTCCTTTAACAGCTGTTTTTTTTTTTTTTTTTTCAACAGCCTCCCTCCCTGCACCCCTTCTGCCTCTCCCCCTCCCCCAACCCCATCCCCCAAAAAAGAAAGATTGCTGGGAGATGGGCTGCAGGTGACTGATATCATTGCCTAGTGTGTCAGCTATTACAACTATTCTATGCCTCCATCTATTTTTTGGCATACTGCGGACACTGTTAGCCATTAAGCATTTTGGGGCAAGGTCATTCTTTTTTTGTTTTCCTCGTCACTATGACAATACAAATTAGAAATACTAATTATTAATAATCATTGTCCTCATATGTTTGGACATCTGTTTCTTAATTCAAGTCACACTTAGCATATACACTATATACAAGATAAGAGGCCTTATCGCATTGATATCAGTGAGATAATACTAATCATTCATTTTCATACCCAATATAATGAGGTAAAACCTTGTTATAGTTAGCTCCTTTTTCTTCTGTCCATTCCTCTAGGCACTTTGAGGCAATTTGCCAATTACTTGTGGTTCCACATTAACATATAGCCAGTCTTTTAACCTAAGTGTCCCTCTGTTTAAATAGAGAAAACCCAGGAGATAAAATGTTATAGAGAAATTATCTGTAGTTTGTTGCAATAGGAAGCCTTCTGTCCTCTCAACCTGAAAGGAAATCTAACAAGATGCTCTAATGACCACATCACTGTGTCCCTCAAAGAAGCTGACCATTTTTATGACTGGCATAAATGGACTTTTTTGATAAGGGCAGAGAAACTTTCATGGTAGAAACTCTAGATGGATTAGAAGAGTAAATGTCCCTTGAGCTTCCCACAAATGCTTCAATTTATGGCCCATCATACCAGTTGGCATTCAACTTTTAAGTTCATGGAAAAAACAGAATCACAGAATCACAGAATGGTCAGGGTTGGGAGGGACCTCAAGGATCATGAATCTCCAACCCCCTGCCACAGGCAGGGCCACCAATCTCCACATTCAATACCAGACCAGGCTGCCCAGGGCCCCATCCAACCTGGCCTTGAACACCTCCAGGGACGGGGCATCCACAACCTCTCTGGGCAGCCTGTTCCAGAACCTCACCTCTCTCTCTGTAAAGAATTTCCCCCTGACATCCAACATAAATCTTCCCTCCCTCAACTTAAAACCATTTCCCCTTGTCCTGCTGTTACCAACCCTTTCAAAGAGTTGATTCCCCTCCTGTTTGTAGGCTCCCTTTAGGTACTGAAAGGCTGCAATGAGGTCACTCCGCAGCCTTCTTTTCTCCAGGCTGAACAAACCCAGCTCCAACAATCATCTTTCATTCAGATTAAATATAATTAAACTTATTCCACGAACAAAGATATCTGAACCTGAGCAAGCCAGATCCCAAACTCTTTACTTACATGGGGAATTATGTTTAAGCAGTGTGGAGTAACATGGAAGTCAGAACTGTGTAAGGTTGTATGGGTAATTGAAACTGAGGGATAGCTGGAAACTTAAAAATAATAAAATTAGCTATGGATACTAATGGCGTGGCTTTGAATGGGAAGAATTTTAAAAAACCCTGGGAAAGACTTTTTGGGCAGAAAGAAGTTCTGAATTATAAGGAAATTATCTCCAGTTATTTCTCCAATGTTAAAGAAACCATTGCTTCACACATGGTACCATGTGGCATTGACATAACATAAGTAGAATAACTGTGTCAGCATGAAGCTCTGTTTGGGTGATGCAACTTCCCTGAGATTAACATGATCACATTAAATAAGAGCTAAGTTCTTCTTCTGCTCTCTCCCTAGCCCCCATGATGCAGATCATATCACACACAACACTGGTCAACCCCTGAGGATGTTGTGAGTGACAGTACTATTTCATATTACATGTTTTGACAATGCCTAGCACAATGTGGACCTCAGTTCTGAAGGAGGCTTTTACGTACTACCTAAGGACTAATCATAATAAATACCTGTAACGGTAATTAAGGCACATTGTTATGCTTTCTCCATCTTATAAACTTCTACTGAAAAGTAATTCTGAACCATTTTCAGGTATTTATTTCTTCCTTGCCTTTTAAATATTATCAAAGGAACATGCCAGAAATACTTCTTAGGTCCTAGGATGGCAAGGGCATGCCCTGTCTTTCTGTTTCTCTGCAGCCTATGGTGAAGCGGCTTGTGCTGCTTAGCAGGAAGGGAAAAAGCTTTTTGGATACTTCCTTCCTTTTTAAATTTTACACTGAATATTGCCTCATGCCCACTTGTCTAAGGGCACAGTATGTGAAGCCACTATATCATAGCTTCAGTGTGACACATTGTGAACCTTCTGGCTTCCAGTCCAGGAGCAAAATGGCATTGTGCATTCCCTCCATTTGGCCTCATTTTCATGTTCCCCCTTTGCACTCAGGCTGACAAGAGGAGCATAAGAAGCTTTTTCTCACTGTTGCATCTTGACCTTGACCTTACAGCTTTAGAAAAGGCAACTTGCATGTGCAGAGCTGCTATTGTCTGCAACCAAGTCCCTTTTTCTTTTGACATTAAAGGAGGAAAAGGCCACGTGATGCAGCCCTTTCTCAGGCCCAGCATTTTCATTCTGTTTTCTTCTTTGCGAATATTTTTGCACTGACTTTTTTCTCAGGTCAGGCTTACAGCCTCATCCCTTTTTTTAATCCTCTCTGTTGTTCCTATCCCTCTCTCCTCTCCCTACACACACGCGCACTCGTGCACACACGCGCACACACACAGAGGAAAATCTATATGTGTCAGACATTCAGCAAGGGAAAGACAAAGGCACTGAGTTAATTACCCATCATTTACTGCTGCTGAGAAGAACAGATGGTAGCAGGCGATATGTAAATGGCAAGGGGCAGTGAATTATTCGATTTTTTTAGATTAATCGCCGATGACAAAGGAAGTGATTACAAGCTGTGACATTTATACAAATGTATAAAGTACATAATGCTAGAAAAAAAGAGCTTAATATTATTATGAGGATGTCAGGCATGTGAACACCATTGTCATAATACAAAGCAACACATTTTGTGAGATCCAAGGATGCTTCTTTTTCACTTGCAAACTTTAGTAAGTCCTAGCCTCTAGAAATATATATTACCCAAAATGAATCCACGCCTGACAATCACAAAAAGAAGGTTTGGGTGCTTTTGCATATTTCCTGCAAAGCAGAACAGTGCTTAGTTTGCTTGCTAGGGATGAAGCTGATGTCAAAAAAATGTATGGGTCTGTAAGATAGAAAAAGGTGCTAATAAAATACACAGAGAGGAAATGGAAAATAAAAGGAAAGGTGATGCTTGAGCTGACAGGCCCTTTGTGAGGACAGGAGGGGGAAAAGTAAGGTGGAAGTGAAGACAGGAGAGAGTACTGTTTGTTTACTGCTTGGCTCAAAAATAATTGGTTTAGAGACATCGAAGGTCAGAATGACATAATTTCCAGGACCAGGCCTTGCTGATGTTACTCAAACAACCAACCTGCTCATCCTCCAGGTAGACTACTGTATTCTCTTCTGCATAAATAATTAATTGGTACATGAGGAAAACAGATGCTTTCTTTTGCAGATCATAGAAACTGCTCCATCATTAAAATGTCTTCAATCACCTAATTATTAAATCTATACAGTACTAATAATACAGATGGAAAAAAAGCTAGCAAGACGTAGATTTTGTTCCCTGTGAAGAATCACTATCTGCTGTATTTCTTCCTTCATATCCTGTGGTGAGCTACTCTTTACAACATCAACATGGGAAACAGAGAGGAGAGTTTGGGGGTGAGCTTATCTATTCTCCTTGGAAATACTTCCCAATCAAACAAGACAAAACATCACTAGAATTACTGAGCAACATTCTATGCTTATGTATGCTTTGTTGATTACAGAGGGGTGAGGGAGGGACAGAATAACATTATATTTGTCAGCAGCACTGGGTAGTATGTTTAAATCTAGCAATCCATTTTGCATGAATATTGTTTCAGGAATAAAGTGCTGGCTGAACCAATCTGCCCTGAAGAAAGAGAAAGATGAAACACTGTTGAACACCAGTATTTCCAGTGTGGTGTTATGAGAAGCCAGACACTCAAGATAAGCACCATCAGCTAAGCTAGTGCTTTCTAAGGTGTTTTTCTATATATTTCTCTTCTACTAGTGATACCTGCGTGAGATGCAATTAATGCAGTATTATGGCTTCCAGTATATTCGGAGATGTACGTGCTAGCATAGTTATAAATTTGTATTTTCCTGGATAAACATAGTATTGACCCCAAAATAAAAACGTGTGTGCAGCTATTGAAAGAGCAGAGCTGCATCCATTTTTTCCTAAAAGAACTAAACTGAGAGTCTCCCAAATCAGTTCACATTGTACATATCATCATGGCTATTTATGTTATCTACATATATCCATGGGAGGGGGGATTATGAGTTAAAGTTGTAACCTGGGGGTGGGGAAAGGCAGTATCTCTTGCAAGACTAGAAAGCAAAACAATATTCTCCCCTCCTGAAAATTAAAGAGAAGAACACTATATTTCCTATAGAGCAACAGTGAATGGGACACGACTTCGTAAAAATAGCTAGGTAAATATTAATGGCCATATTTCTTAGTCCTCCCTAGAAAAGATGAAAAGGTTCCAGTGTGAAAACCCTCACTCCCTCCTCCCCCACCTCTTTTTTTTTTTTTTTTTAAACAAAGGATGGATGATTTACGACACAGGCATAAGCATATACAGCTTTCTTGCACCTATAGATTCATATTTATGAGATTTTTAAAAGCATCATAGGTAGACCATACATTACAGCAGTCTTTCCATTATTAGCGTGTTAATGCATTCCAAAGGACAAAAAGCAACGTCAAGAGGAAAACATATGTTTTTATTTGGAGAAAATGGCTGAATCTGAATCCACGCCATATCTAGCCATCTATTTATGTACATTCTTGCAACATACCAAATTCATGAAGGAGCGGAAAATAAAATATCTGTACATTTCTACAGCCTTCCATTGCTTTGGAGATATTTATTTATGAAAACCACAGGTAGCCATTATTTATAGCCCTGATCTTTTTGTTTTTCTTCCTTTCTTTCTTTCTTTCTTTTTCTAAAACAGAGATGAAATTGGAATTGATTTTTTGTAGAGAAATTTATACTGAAAACAGGATCACTTTATATTTTTCCCAACTTGAAGTCTTTATTCATTAGTAGGAAAAAATGTAAAAACAGCAAGCTAAAGTATTTTCATTTGTGTTCATATTTATTTTCTAGGAAGACTGTCACAGCAGCACTGCATAAAAATGGAATTTGAACTATACTTGCACAGTAGAATGAACTTCAATGCACTCTATTCATACACACGTTGAAATTATGCACTATGTATATATTTTTCTTATGGATTTATGTACCCATACATATATGCACATGTTGTTTTAAACACACATTTATGCAGATATGGGTTTTTCTTGGTTAACTGTATAGTGTGTGCCTTAAGAAGGGAAGTACACCTAAAAATCAGTCTTCCATTTAGAAGAAATAGATGTATTCATATGAAAATATGTATGCTGGTCATTTTGCATGTGTAAACATGTTTGTTAGTACTGTTTTCGTCATTTTCCTGTTCAGTGCAGTCCATGTTAAAATAACTATGAATTTCATTTACTGTGCATTATGGAATATACACACTGCAGTATAGCTAACCTGTGAAGGCATGAATATGCTATGAGAGTACCATCTTTCCAGTCACTGAGAAATGAATAACAAAAATTAAAAAGTAGAATAAGAAGGCCTATTGTGGCAATGAAAGATGAGTCAGGGCATCAAGGCATTGTTTAGTGATAGAGATCAGGCACTGATTAGCAGTCAACATTCCCCAAAATACAGTAGGTTATGTTTTTAGCTATTGAATGGCCCGCTACCATTGAATCAATAATATTTTCTACCTTCACTGAGTTATAATAAAAATTCTGCCTGAGAAAGTAAATGTTTTCCTTTTAGTCACTTTCATGTTTGTTAACATGAATTCTCCTCTTGTAATTAGCAAGTGCATCTACCTTTGTGTGTCATGCTTAGAAGCATACATCATAAGAACAAACATGACAAAAAAAAAAAATTGGTAAAGCATGCTATCTTTTTGGTATGTTTTAAATATTGCATATCATTTAAAATTATCACTGCTAATATCCTACTAGTTCTAAAATAATTCACAGCATTATAAACTTTCCAAAAGGAAATATGTAATCAGTCAATATCAGTATTCAATATACCACAACAAAGCAACAACAAAACAGAGATAGTAACACTTAAATGATGTCCCTTTAAGCATAGCTTTCAACTCACTTCGACTGACTCTACTTTTATATAGGTTATAGGGTTTACTATAGCAACCTTCCCCAAGGAAAAAGAAAAGTCCAATTCCCCTTCTTTATGACTTAAATCAAACCAATAGAGCCCTCTATTGGTAAAATTTCAGATAGCTGCAGCTATTTCATAGAGTAAGGATGTAATGCTTGCCATCATAGCATATGCCACCATGCCCCAGATGAAGTCAGTGGCTGAGGTTTTTGGACTTAGATAGTATTAACAAAGGGCCCTGAGAAAAACAGTCTATCTTATTTCGAAGGTATGAAATTTCAGGGGTTTTTTTTGTTTGTTTGTTTTTGTTGTTGCTTTTAATGCAGCAGCCCTACAGGTGGTTTATTCTGAAATTTGAGCAAAATATCACCATATAAATCAATAACATCTGTAGCAAAGTAAAAAAAACATTTCAGTTTCTTTACATGATACAGAAATATTTCACCTGGCCCTGATAATAGATTTCTTTCTTGATAAGTACAGTATTTCAGAAGCTATTTGGAAAATCATCTTCTGTTCAGTTCAACAAAATAATTAAAGCCTTAGGTACAGCATAATTAAGAGGCCTAAGGCCAGTCCAGCTCAGCAACCTAGAAACATACTAGTTCATTCATTAATATAGGGCAGAGTATGGCAGGGGTGGAAGATCTTCTTTGAAGAAATGCAGACAGCTAAAACCAGAAAGTCTTTACAGAGTGAGAACTCTTTAAGGACTTCAGAGAATTTCCCGCTTAAGAGAGCCAAAGCTAAAATACAAATATTCAGTCCTTATGATTTGGATGGGAGTTTATGCCTCACAGCCCAGTTCCTGACAAAAGTGCTGCCTACAGCCACATAGATCCAGATACCTAAGGCACCACTGACTTCGTGGAATGCTTCATAGGGCAAGCAAGAACAGGAAGAGACTTTGAAGGATGATAGGCTTTAACAGATGTCTATGTTTTTAATGAAGTAATTTTCTGTATTTTGGCTTCAACACAGAGGAGCTTCATTTATGTATTCACACAGATTTGCAAAGCCTAGCATTCTGTGATTATTAAGTGTATGTATTCATTCCTTTGTTGTAAAGGAAAGGCTTTGGCTTTTCTTTCCAAATTAAAATTATCATTTTATGTAGAAATTTTTAGTAATATTATACAATTTATATTCTGCACTTAGAAAACCAAACCAAAATAAACAAACAATAACATTTAAGCTGCCACCAAAGTGATCCGTGAGTTCACAGCACAACAAGACTTGCCCCCTAGTCAATGAAGATGCGACTTGATAGGAGCACAGATTTTTTTCCCAGAGCATTGAATGGTTTGGGGTTATGTACACCAGGGACTAACCCCAGTACATCCATGAGATCAGATCCAGCACGTGAATCAAAAAGCTCAGAGTCAAGGTCACAAGTGAAGTTTCCCAGCTGGTTTAGTTCTTGAGCACAAGTCTGATACTTCCCACTGTTTTGCTGCCTACATGATCCCTGGCTCCCCACCAGTCCCACATGCTTTGGTCTTGTTCTCACTCATTCCAAGACCCTTCTAAAAGTCACCAGTTTTTCCAGCTATCTTAGAAGCTCGATGTGATCCATGGACATAGGTCGTGGACCTAAGCTGGGGTTAGAGAGAAACTATTAACCCACTCAACAGCAGTCAACTCATCCATCTTTGTGCCTGCATGGGTGGTTCCTTCCTCCTTGCATGTCACTCATGCATTCGTGCAGACATTTGCTGTACATCTAAGGCCGAGCCACAGTCTCTCAAGCCATGGTCTCTCACGTGTTTTTTTGATGTCTGCTACTTGTACTTTGCTTTCTGTGGGCAAGGAAAAATATTTGGAATATTTTGCTTGTATGTGTACAGGTAATATTCAACCATTTCATTGTTCAGAGGATCTTATAGGTTGTTTCCAACCTTGTGATCCTATCATTCTATGATAAAGAAACATCTTTCATTAGTTCTCCTTCATTAATTTTACTGAATTGCAATTGTTAAAATAACCTGTGAATGCTCAATATAACAAAATGTGCACCAAACGATGCCTCTTTTCAAATCAGGGCCATTTGCATAAAGAATTCCAGTCATCTTTTTGTGTAACATGATAAACTACTTCTCGAACGTGTAGGGGAGCCCAAGGGGTTCACGAGAAAAACACAAGTTCTTTACTGGAAATTTTCTGCCCTGGTTCCCTAATAGCTGATGAACATGCTGGAATGTTTTGCATTCTGGATATCTCTGTAAGGCCATGTGATTCAGCAGGAATAAAAACTCAGTAAACCCTACTGCACAAAGACAAGACTCTTAAATACATCTGTCTCAGTATTAGGACATCTCTATCGGTATTAAAATGAAAAAGTGCTGAGGAAAAATGCAGAAAAGGTCCTTGTGAACCATAAGTGAACCTGCTATTACAAATCAGCCAGCTCATTTGCTTATTAGGTCATGCAAGCACAGCTTCAGACCAAGCAGGTTTCTATTCTTTTCCTTGTGTGTGGGATCTCCATACTCTACTCAGTAGCACAATGAACGAGGCCGAAGTGGGAAAGAGAGCGGGAGCATGATACACATCACTGCATTTTTCCTCTTTCGTTTGCATGTTGTTTATTGATTTACTCTATTTGCCAGAAAACACGGTGGCCTTTAAACCAGTCTTGAAAAAGTGGTTGAGGTAGGTTTTTTGGTTTTTTTTTTTTTGTTTGTTTGTTTATTTTATATCACAGACGTTTCTTATTTAATTAGGTAAAGAAGCATAATTCTTTCACTCTCTTGAGCAGAAGTAATGGCTTTCTGAAAATGATGTTACTCCATGATTGAACAGAAGAAAATGCCACAGTGTTAAAAACAGCTTGCCTCACACCCCAGAGCTCTTGATGCTATAAATAGCAGAGGCTGGCAGCCTAGCTCACCATCTCCCACCACACTGATGCGGTGTAGTGCTAGCGAGGGATGTGATTGCTGCGTTCACCTGAGGAGTGAATATTCTGGTGTCTCGTCAGTGTCTACTGAGAAACAGCTTTCAATTGGCTGATTTCTATCCTGTTAGGAAAATTACTGCTGTCCTTGTTAAATCTCTTCCTATTTTTTTTTTTTTTTTTTTTTTTTTTTTTTTTTTTTTCCCCCAGAGCAGCACAGGTAACAAGTTTGGATGGATACAGTGTGGGTGTGATTGCTAAAGAAATGCAGTAACAATGATATTAAAGGGAACAGAGTTTCATATCACCAGTCTTACAGGGACAACATATATATATATATGAAGGAAAAATAAATTAACACAAGCACTTCATTTAAGAGTTGCGCAAGAAAAATAATTTTAATACATACTTGTGGGACACAGCCTGACTGAGGAAGATGCAGAACATTATTCTGAAGTTGTTATCAATTGTTTAATTGATAAAGCTAATTTATCCCATGAAAAGGGATAAATGTGTTGCAGACTTTGCAAGGTTGTATTCATCCCAGAATAAAGTGAGAAAATAAAACAAAAAAGAAAAAAAAGGCGCTGCCTTCCCCCACTTCCCACTCTCCAAAAGACAAAAATGAAGTGATATATAACAAAGAAAGATTAGATCAGGTCACCTGGATGAGATGTGTACTCAGACCTCACCTATCTATGCACCTGAGAGAAGAAAGGCTTACATGCTTCAGCAGCCGTGACCCTTTTGCTCAGGCATTACCAGCAGGGTGCTAAGAACTGGGGCAGGCACACGGGCTGGCTGGGTAGAGGCATCACTGCCCCCAAGTTATGGGCAGAAATGCCTCCAGTGCCCACACCGCCTTCTGAGGCAGCACTGACCCATGGCATCTCTCAAGCTGCTTGCCACGAGCTGCAGCACTGCTCAGATGCCCTCTTCCTCACTCAACCCGGTGCAGGGCATGCTGATGCCTTCTCTCCCAGGGTACAGCCAGCTCCACAAGGATTAGTCACTCCCATGTCAGCAAAATCCATCAAGAGTCAAAGTGAACACAGTGTACTGAAGAGTGAAGGAATGGGATGAGAAGCACTGGAGGAAAAGCTCTTTTCTACCTGCCAAGCAGAGGAAGCACCGGGGCTGCAGAGTCCCTGTCTGTTCCATCACAGCAGCAGCAATCTGGCTCAGCCCCTCTGCACCTCCCTTCAGCTCTCCCTGTCAGGGTCATGCTGCAAAATATGGCTGCTCAAAGAGAGGAGAGGGGCTGGCAGGAAGCCACCGTCGAATCCCCTGCAGACCTCAGGGCTTTGTAATTGCCTGCTGATAGCTAGGGTCCTCCATGGAGCGCATGTTGCTTAAAGGTCAACACACATTCTCCTTAAAATTTCAGGGCACATTTGTGCTCTGCTGCATGCTTTTCATTTCCTTCAGAAACAGGCACAGAGAAAGCAGAGCTGATTTCAGTCTGTAGGAGCAAAGCCTGCTCTAGAAATGCTTTATTTTTCTTTTTTTCTCAGTCTAGATAATTTTTATTTCTAATCTTGCCTAACTTATGGGAACCTTCCAGTCAACAAAGGTGAGAAGGTATCAAGTTGGCAATCTTTCCCTCTTGCTTTTACGGCTTTAGATTGAAATCAGCATCACTTTAACACGGTCCTGCAGTTAATATTCTGCATTGAGGAGCTGAGAAGGAAGGAGAAGGGCAACGACCAATTCACCTGCCAGCTTAATAGCCTACTTGGATAAAGCTAAAAGCAAGCTGTGGTTTTGACTGTAAGCAGTGATGTCCTCCAAGCCAGAGATGTTATTACATACTTGTGATCAATATACATTACAAAGCAATGTCATTTTCTTTTTCTGCTTTAACCTCTGGAGGGTATATGTCTTTAAAACACTAAAATAAGTCACAATATTGATAATTACTTGTTCTAAATTCCTTGCCTAATATGGTTACAATACAAATGTCATGGAGCCTAAAATTCAAAGTAGCAACAAGGCAAGATATTGAAGAAAAGGACAAATGAAAAATGATCACAAAGGATCTACTTGAATCAGAGCTTATAGCAAATACAAACTGAAGTTATCTTGAAGCTTGGAAAGCATACCTGCATGCATTCCCTGTCAACACAAAACTACTGCATATCATTTTATGGCTTATAAAAGGTTTCGGACAAATGACTCTGGGCACACTCACCTTCTAATGACCCATAGAAACTATTCATATTTAACCATTAACACACCCAGAGCTGTGAATAATTGCACTTATTCTGAGAAAATGGAATTTTATAACAGCATTTTTGTGTTAAATAGTGTTTTGTTCACTAAAGACAAGAAAAAGACAACCTATCAGAGACACTAATGATTTTTTTCTATTACCTTTGATGACTCGACTATGAACAACACTCTTCTTTGCTATATTTCTGTAAGCCTGCCCTTTATTCGTATTTCCAGCTCTCTCCCTCATAAAAGACCTCACATTCCAGCTTTCTTACGAGGAATGCATACTGTCTAACTGCTTTAGCTGTTTGTACAGCTCCCATTAGCAAGGTTTGACCAAAAGATACTGAATTCCTTTGCCAATTCCCAAAACTATCCAGTGCCAGTTACTTTCTGTATTTTGTACTTTCTGTATTTTGTACTTTCTGATTCTGTAAAGTCTTTAGTCAAGTTTATGGCAAATAAATTGGATTCTTTTTCTTAAGAAAGCAGTGGGATAAATTAAGGCTATCAGTATGAGACTACTTATGTCACGTTTCTAGAACATCAGTTTGTCACTTGAAACGTGATACTGGCCTTTCTTTATTTTATGCTACCAAGGAGACTTAAGTAAAGTCTGCAGTGCTTAATCTTCCAGCTTTCTGTTTGGGAAAATACCAGCAAAAAGACAAATAGGGTTCAGTCAGGCTGCAGATACAAGAGGCTCAAGCACCCAGGTGAGCCATGCCATTCCATCTGCACTCTGCTCTGCGTGCCAGGCTGTTTGGCAGGAAGAGGGAATGGACAGGACCCTGCTGTCCAAGCATTGCAGAAGACATGAATCTTGTCAATTCTGAATTGGGTTCTCTGCCAGTAATCAAGCAAGCAGCCAGCAGACTGCTGCACAGCACACAGCAATGTGCATAACAGTATTTCTGTGCCCCACTGCCCTCCCCTGGATGGCACTTGTTAAGGTATTTCTTTGGGTTCCTTTGCTCTAGGTACTGCAGGGACCATAACCAACTAACAAGGTTGGCTGCGTTTGCAGTGGATGAAAGACAAAACATTGTTTTCTTACAGCATAGTTTAGAACAGCTTTAGTGCGTGACTCCAGAGGAATCTCCCTTCTTCTTTCTTTTTATAGGAACTCTAGGATGATTTCACATGAGTTCAAGTTCTTCGTATTTCTGTTTATTTAATGGCACCAAACTCTAGCATCAATTTTTTTCTCAAAGGTTTAACCAGTTATAAGAAATTTTATCACTTTATTACTGAGTGTACTTTACTCAGGACTGCAGTCGTAATCACAGCATAATCTTTTTGTCAACAGGAAAAACTCATCAAAGAAAGCATTTGCTACTACTAACTCAGTTAAAAACAACATATATATAGATATATTTTTCTGGACTAAGTTCATATTTTGCCACTAGTAAAGACACATCATAAGCTTTATTCTCAGAATAATTCCTTTAAGCATCCTGATTCCCTTTAGTGTTTTCTTCTCTCCTGATTTTCTTCTATTCCTTCTGCTCTATTACCAGTTTTGTTCCATTCTTTACCCCATCCGTAGCAATTTCTTCAAGACAAGATATGAATCAATAATTAGAGCCTTTCAGAATGATAGGAAAATACATTTAAAGGAAAAAAGAAAGATAAAATACTTTACTGATGTCATTTACAGATTATATTCAGCCAGTTTCATCAACTTGTAATCAATGATCCACAGGCATGAGACTTTTCACATAAATTTATCTAAATCGAGAGAAAAATCAAAAAACCTGAACGGTAACACATTTACAGTCTCCATAGAAGCCTGACTGGAGAAACTACAAACAAGGATCTATCCTCTGGGGGTCTCCATGAAGGACCATAAAAAGCTTAGTTTGCTTATACAGTTCTCCTCTCAGATGAATTTAGCTGGTTCCTGGTGATTTTCAGGGCTGCTGTTGAGATGATTGGTGAGCAGGCAACTCAGGCCTTGGTAACTCCGGAGCCGTTTCAGAAAGCTGTTCCCTGGAAGCTCAGTAACAGCAGCTGCTTCTGATGCTTTCACCTCATGCCTTGTCCTTGCTGCCTCCACATTGGATTCTGTGTCTGCTTTGTACATGAAGCATCTTCATCAAAGTCATTTATGAGAGTCACCAGACTGATGCAGAGGAGTTTACCAGGTTACTGTTTGTTAGCTGAGCAACTGTAATCAACGTGGGCATACTGATAGCTCATTCCAGGTGTAAAAGTGATGTGGCTTTCAATTTAAAGTTAATTGAAAGAGATTAATGCTAAGTCATATTTTCTCGCAATTGGAGCAGGCCTAGAATGGAAAATTACCATAGCTGAGTTGATAGTCAGCAATTTAGTAAACCCTAGTAATTTCATTTTGTTCTCCACTCTACCTGGCCCAGTGACTTCACCCAGCAGCTACTTTCTGCTGGACCAAATTGCAGATTCTCCCTGCAATGAGAAAATGTTTATTGAGAAAAGCTGGTCTGCACAACTGGTTTACACAACTGCAGTTTGCTCCTACTCAGCTCCAGAATGGCACAACCTTTCAAAAACAAGACAGAATTCCAGTTTCTGACACCAACGTCTTCCCACATACCTACATAGCTCGAAGAAGACAGTTTAAACAGTGTCAGAAAGTGTTAAACAAAGCAGAGTTCGGATACCACTCCCAGACATGTCAAAAATGTATTTTGAGATTTTGAGCACTTTTTCTTTCTTTCCAGCAGAATTGGTGACATGATTCAGAGCATGAACATTTCTGGAATAGATTCATTTGCTATCTTTTGGTTGGACTCTGAGGCTATGCTATTATGATGCTGCAATGTGAGCAATCATTTAATTCTCAGGCTTTTGTCCTGTACTTACATGGAACATCAAAGCAAACTTAATGTCATTTTAAAGATCATAATCTAAACTAGAAGATTTAAAATGATGCCCAAGTCAACCTCATATTCCAAGAAGATAGAGAGAAAGTGTGATTTAATCAGCTGGCAGATTTTTAAAATATTTGTTGAGCACTTTTATTTTTACTAATCAAATTTACCAGTAGCAGGGGAATTAAAGTAAAAGCTGTCTGCAGAGATATATATCTTGTTTATCCACATTTTCATGAAAAAGGACACTGACAGCAGACTTCAAATATTTTGTAAATTCAAAAGAATATGAAAGAAGTCAAAATAAAAAAGTCCCTACTGTCGTTACACTCTTACTTAGGTAGCACCCTCATTGTAAGGGCCAAATGGGCTCATTGGCACATGGCCATCGCTGAACTCCTCCCAAAGGAGAGGGCATCCTGACTCAGGAAGCAATTCAGAGAGGAAGTCAGGCTTGTTTATGCCTCTCTTGTCTTCCTCTGAGAGAAGCTGTGGTGCACCATTAGGGCCATCAGCAGGGGATGGATTGCATGCTTTCTTTTCACCAACAGCAGACAGATGTGGCTCTTTTGTTCAGCCACTTTCTGCAGGCTGTCATTTTTCCTGGGGAGCGTGACCATTTGCAGTAGCCTGACACAAAGGTCACACAAGGAAATAGAACCATGCATTTGAATTTTGTATTTAATTGGGTCTCATTAGGAACTGCAGAGATTTTTTTTTTTTTTTTCGCCTTTTAAGTTTGGACCAGTGAAATCATCCCAAGTGAAGTTAGATACACAAAACCTGGATCTGATGGTCAAGAACAGGCAGCGGGGAAGCCTTCAGCTCAACTGCAGTTAGAAAAATCATGCTTGAGACTGATTGGAAAGACTGCTGCTTCGCAGCTCCTGGCTGCCCTTCTAGTCCTGGGATGAACACTCGAGGAAACACAGACTTTTTAACGCATCTTTAAAATCCATAAGCTCACATTCAGATAAAGCAGCAGGCAGTCGAGATTGACAAGCATGTTTTTAAATAGGAAGTAAATGCAGGCCTCAAAGAGCCTGCAATATTTTTTAATTAATAAGGAATCACTAGGAGCCAATTAAATCATGGTCATTCCAAATAGAAAAGATAGCACTGCTCTTTTTCTTTTGCTGCTACACAGGAGGTTCTTAAATTTGGCAATTTCTTGAAATAGAAGTGCTCTGCACCTTCTCAAATTACTTTTATTTGCAGTCATAATTAAGTGACAGTTAAGAAGCAAAGAAAACTTTTTTAACATTTAAGTTTTAGTTATTAAAAAAAAAATTTTTTTTTGGTGGTTTTAAAGAGCTGGAGGTTCATATTAAAATAACTAGGAGCAGACAAATCTGTCCTGGCTGTCCATAAGAAACTAAGATACATTTCTGCTTGCTTTTAATAGCAGTTAAATATGTCCAGGTCCAATTCTTTGTGTTTTCACATGGAGTCAAATAGGGGAAAAAAGCTTCAAACTTTGTAACTTTGTAGGAAATAGAAAACTTTAATTAAAAAATCAAATCTGTGTCTCACTGCTGCTCAGTGAATGAAAGAATTGGACTTAATGCAATGGCTCACCTACTCCACAGAGTCCAAAATACAGTGATTGATTTGGGTCTACCCCACTGAAGTGAAAACACTAACCAAAAGGAACCAAAAGATAAGAAATCTGACTTTTTTTTTTTTTTCCCCAAAAAAAGTCTATAAAAATTCTTTCCCCAAGGTGGCTTGTAGCTAAATCACAGCCCTACCAGGGGCATCTTCAGACTACTGATGTCAAGTAAACTTCTATACCTGCTATGATTTCTAAATTCAGGTATTCAAAGTACCCAGATATCCTGAACTGCTAACCCACCTCAAAATGTCATCAGTGGGACAGAAAGTTGTTACATTTTACTTAAATATGCGTAGTAAATGTCATAACTACCTTGCTCCTTGATTGCACAGAAAGACAGGGAATAACAGCTTTGGAGAACTTGTAGTCTAAGCTGATCCTAACCCCTTATACCTTAAGAAAGGTCGCTTTTGCATCTCCCTAAGGACCTATGTCTTTATTGCAAATGTTACTCAGTTCAATAATTCAAGCCTATTAAGACAATTAACTCCAAATCCTAATTACCTTTATTTTTTGAAGAGAGTGCTATGATTTTGACCTACGTTTGGATATATTCATTTCTCCCTCTTGCTCTCTATTGTCTCTAAATGTGCATAACCACAACAGTGCTGCCCAGCTTCTGATGTCTACAAAATAGAGGCATTTCATTATTTCACCATTGCAGGTCTTTTGTCAAAACCCAAAGACTCACATACTAATGTAGCCAAGTAATGTCTCCTAATCCAAATACGACATTTAATGAGTTGACTCAAACATCACTACTCGCCCTGTAACTTCTAGTTTGTCTACCCAATCACATTGTTACCCCAAGAGTTTCTATCTCCCCCACAGCTGCAGATCTTTACTCTGCTTCTGGAGTTAAGCTGGCAGCTGAGACATTGTTATTCTGTATTTGTCACAATCTGTCATAAAAGAATTGTTAAGTATAGTAAATACTACAAGAATTGGGCTCTGTAAGGGCTCAGGGAGTTAACAGTGCAAAATATGTTTTGCTCACTAGACATAAATATGTAGTCTGGTTTATTGACATAAAATAACTTGATACCTTTCTCATATCATGTTCAGAAGACAGGCAGTTTAGGAAAAAAAATCTGTGTAACTCCTGGTTGCATAGCTCTGTTCCAGTATATCAGTATGCTTGAAACAGCAAGCTATTATACATTCTATCAGTCAAATCAGTTCCCCACCCTCCCTAGACAGAAGCAAGCCTTACCTGAATCCCTAAATAGGAGAGCTATCACTCATACTACCTTCAAATAAACAAATTCAACCAATTCATTTTAATTACCTTACAGTCATCAGCTGTGCATATCAATACTGAAGTTAGGCTTTTCTTTGACTCAGGAGTTGTGCTTTAGGCCCGCTCCCATTATTCAAGGGAACGATTACAACAGACACTGCCTCCATCCTCATCTTTCAACCTTAGAAATTTGGAGCTACTGTTCTTTCCTCTACAATTTTCTCATTATATTCTTCCATGTTCTGTGTTGTGAAAAGCAATGTCTTTTAAAATTCAATTAAAATTTTACAAAAATGGCAGGAATATCACAGAATCACAGAATGGCCAGGGTTGGAAAGGACCTCAAGGACCATGAATCTCCAAATCCCCTGCCACAGGCAGGGCCACCAACCTCCACGTTTAATGCTTTTGTTTTTAATGTTTAACCAGGCTGCTCAGGGCCCCATCCAACCTGGCCTTGAACACCTCTAGGGACAGGGCATCCACAACCTCTCTGGGCAGCCTGTTCCAGTACCTCACCACTCTCTGGGTAAAGAATTTCCCCCTGATGTCCGACCTAAATCTTCCCTCCCTCAACTTAAAACCACTTCCCCTCGTCCTGCTGTTACCAACCCTTTCAAAGAGTTGATTCCCCTCCTGTTTGTAGTCTCCCTTTAGGTACTGAAAGACTGCAGTGAGGTCACCCCACAGCCTTCTTTTCTCCAGGCTGAACAAGCCCAGCTCCCTCAGCCTGTCTTCATAAGGGAGACTGATCATCCCTTATGATCATTCATAAGGGAGACCCTGATCATCTTTGTGCCTCTCCTCTGGACCCTCTCCAACAGCTCCCTGTCTTTTTTGTACTGGGGGCTCCAGACCTGGACACAGTACTCCAGATGGGGCCTCACAAGAGCAGAGTAGAGATATCAGACTACTTTCCCAGGCTCTTGTTAACATACTGCTGGATTCACCACTCCTCCTGGCAGCCAAAACCTGTGTTGCCAGGTTTGTGTCTTTCCCTGTAAGTCAAGGAGCTTTCTTTTTAAAATGTGTCACAAGGGAGTTCTGCCTATCTTTCAGCATTTTTAAAAGTCATGAACTACACTGCACTAGCAGAAAGTGACTAGAGAGACTAAAACAGAAGTCTAATCTACAACCTTGTGCATTAGAAAGAGATCTACAAAAAATGAGGAGTTGAATCTTCCACACTAATGTTGCTTACTAAGAAAGCCACTAGAGATGGCTGATGACTATTAGAGGTCTGCTAATTTCAGAAGTACTCAGTGAGGCTGCTCATGGCTTTAATTGCCTTCTTTATTTATTTATTTTTGTTACTTTATCCTCTTCATGTACATTACTAAACAGCTTTGGCCTACACTTTTTTATTTCGCTAGTCTTCTTATGAAGTGGATGTACTACATGATTATAACTTTCTTTTCTTGTGCCTTAATCTCCTGGGACATAATGATCATCATGCATGTAGGCATGGTGGAAAGCTGACTCAAATGCTGTTTCCTTTCTATTTCTCATTTCTTTTCCCTCAGGAAGCTCTAGTAACTTCCCACTATTTCTTTTCTTCACTTAGATTTCTTCTTGCGAGGAAAAACAACAGTATCAAGGAGCAAATACATTGTGAACCAGCTATTTACTGCAAATGTCCCATTTCTTTGCTCCGTGAGTATGAGAAGCAGTAGAGCGAAAAGGGAACTATGCCAACTTGAGTAATTAATATTCACAATAATTGCCTTTAAAATAAAAAGTAGCAAAGGATGCTGACTGCAGAATTTGTTAGAAGATGGCTGCCAACCTGGCAATGGAGAAAGTGACTCTCATTCTCCTGGCTTCACATTTTCAGCCCCAAAAGTGAGGTAGTTAATCTGTATGTCCTTCTCCCTTGTAGACTTTCACTTTGGGATCTGGCCTTTACTTCAGTCATTTAAAGATGGACAATTAGTCATTTTACTGCCCCAAAAATATAGAATCATAGAATCACCAAAGTTGAAAAAGACCTCCAAGACCATCCAGTCCAACTGTCCAGCTACCATCAATATTTCCCACTAAACTATGTCCCTCTATACAACATCTCAACATTTCCAGGACACTCCCAGGGATGGTGACTTCACCACCTCCCTGGGTCAGCAAGCACGTTCCAGTGCGTGACCACTCTTTTAGAGAGGAAGTATTTCCTAATGTCCAATCTGAATCTCCGCTGGTGCAACTTGAGGCCATTCTCTCTAGTCTTATCTCTAGTTACATGGGAGAAGACACAGACGCCCACCTCACTACAACCTCCCTTCAAGGAGCTGTGGTGAGCAATAAGGTCTCCCCTGAGTCTCCTCTTCTGCAGACTTAACAACCCTAGCTCCTTCAGTTGCTCCTCGTAAGACTTGTGCTCCAGACCCCTCACCAGCTTTGTTGCCCTCCTCTGAACACACTCCAGGACCTCAACATCTTTCTTGTAGTTAGACACCCAAAACTGAAAAAGTACTCAAGGTACTAGCCTCACCAGTGCTGAGTACAGAGGGATGATTACTTCCTTGCTCCTGCTGACAACTATTTCTGATACAAGCCAGGATGCCATTGACACACTGCTGGCTCATGTTCAGCTGAGTATTGACCAATACCTCCAAGTCCATTTCCTCTATGGTCCTCTAGTCACTATGCCCCAAGCCTGTAGCATTTCCTGGGGGTTGCTGTGGCCAAACTGCAAAACCCGACACTTGGTCTTATTCAACCTCATCACACTGGCTTCAGCCTAGCAATTCCGCCTGTTCAGATCCCTCTGTAGGGCCTTCCTACTCCCTAGGCAGATTGACACTTCCTTCCAGCTTGGTGTCATCTGCAAACTTACTGAGGGTACACTCAATGCCCTCATCCAGGTCATCAATAAAGATATTGAACAGAACAGGCCCCGATATGGACCCCTGGAGAACACCATTCATGACTGGTCACCAGCTGGATTTAACTTCATTCACCACTACTCTCCAGGCCCTCCAGTCAGTTCTTTACCCAGCAAAAAATTTATCTGTCCAAGACAGAGGCTGCCAGCTTCTGCAAGAGAGTACTGTGGGAGACAGTGTCAAAGCCTTTGCTGAAGTCTAGGTAGACTGTGTCAACAGCCTTCCCCTCCAGGTAGGTCACTTGATCATAGAAGGAGATCAGGATGGCCAAGCAGGACCTGCCTTTCATGAACCCATGCAGCCTGAGCCTGATCCCCAAGTGTGAGGTGTGGAGTCAACCACCTTACTCCAGACAACCTTGCAGGGGGATGTCCCACCACATTCTCACTCACCTCTCCCTTAAGTTACAGAGCCTCAAACCTCTTATGTAGGGACACCTGGAGAACCAAGGTAGGTCAGGATGGGGGTTGCCTGTGACGCCAAGCTGGGACCTGTTTCCACTCCTTTCAAATCGTCTCCCTCTAGCTGGTATCACCTTTGTGTCTTTCCTGCAAATTTAGTGGGGAATTGCTCCATCAATCTATCTCCTGCTCATACTGTCTGATACTCCTTAATCTCTCCAGCTCCTCCTTGAGCTTCACCACCATATTGAGCAGATCATCCACCTGCTCATGCCTCACAAAAGTGGAATCCCTGCCACCCTTCGCCAGTGGCAACATGCTCAGGCACTTGCTGCAGCCAGAGACTTGAACAGCCGTATGTGGGCACTCTGTCTGAGTCACCACATCCTTCCTTGCCAGTGCTTTCTCCCTGGTGGAGACCATGGTCCCATGACAACAGAATGCCATTGCCACACAGAGAACAATGGCATCTGGCAGCTGCTCCCTGATAGGGCTATCCTTCAACCAGCCGAGGCCATCCCTGCTTCAGTGTGGAATGCATCTCCAGAGCTGAGTACCTTGCCAAAAAGTAAGGTATCAATGAGATTTGAAAAATTTGGGTAAAAAGACCTTGGGCATTCTTAATTGTTAGCTTTGTTTTGTTTTGCTTAAGCTCCACTAACATTAGAATTTTGCATCTAAGAATTCCACGTCTTTCCACTGGCAAAAGCAAATATTCTTTCCGACTCAATTTTTATTCCTAGCCTGTAATAGGCTTGGCTATATGAATTCTACAACAGTCTGCCTGCAGTTCTGCACTGCTTCAGTGCTAATGAAGGAAGGAAGCTTCATTGCATTTCACAACCAATAGTTTCAATAATTTTAATGCACAGTAAAATAAGGCAACAATTTCCCACTCTTATTTTTCTATTATTTTTCTATTATTTTAATCTAATTCTTAGGAAAATAAAAGCCATGTGTGATAGGGAATATCTCCATTGTAAGGCTTAGCAGTGAAGAAGTTAACAATGTTGATCTGTATGCTGCTATATTTAAGTTTCAATGTTAACATCCCTCTGAAACAAATAGGTCTGATTACTCTTTTTTGAACTAATTTTTCATGTTCTGCAGACTGAGGTGTTGTCTACATTAAGAACCTTTGCACCATTATAACTACCCTAACTTTAGTTACATCAATCCCACTCCCTGATGTAGATGAATTGTACCTAACCACATTGTTTTATGGCTGTGCAGGCTGCTCATGGTAAGCATTGTCAACAAAGAACAATGGAGTTTCTTGATGCAAAGTTTCCCAAATGGGGAAAAATATTATATGGCTTTTCATTCTCTTTGCATTTTAAAGATTGCATTTTGAACAACAAAGAGTTAAAATGTTTTTGAAAGAAAGAAAAATAAATCAAAAACTAAAACTCTCTGCTCGACTGAGGCAGCCCCAGCCCAAACCTTTGAGGAGTGTTTCTGCTTCAAGGACCCTCTGTTTAATAGGTGTGGGCGTATGGTCAAAGGCTGAATATACCAACTTTCAAAATAGCCTGCTGATATCTCCACAGGTACAAATGACTGCCCTTCACACCACCAGCATAGTGCAAAAGGGGGTTATATTCCCCTGAGTAGGAGCAGATATTTTCTGTTGGCACACTACCCAACACAGGAGGGTCAGATACCACAATATAAATATTTAATCTTAATAACTAGGGAGGAAATATCAAGGGGATATGTTAACATGATGCTCTCTAAAGCTTATTGCATATAAGCAATATCTTTGCCTTTATTTTTTTCAGTAGATAGAAGAATAGAAGCCAGAATTTCTAAATGTAGAATCAAAAGTTGACAAAGTCTGAATTTCTGTGCCCATTGGGATTGCAACTGAGAAGTCCAGATTTTCAGCTTAAGACATAACACGTGGAGATTTTGCCTGTGTGAGGAGTCGGACAATAAGAAAGGGGCTGGTGGTGGGAGAAGTGGGGTTTTGCATCCCTTCCTCTCCCTCCCCTCTCTGGAACACATGTTTCTACTATGAGTAAAAATAAATAAATCCCCAGTTGTCTTGCTGTGCCCAATTAGTATTCCATCCACAAGCTGTCCCATCAGGGAAGAATGCCGCCCTCACACACGTGTTCAGGATAGTACTGATGGATCTGAGGGCCTCTCCAAACACAGTGACCATCTGCTGGGCAAAACATAGGGGTCTGACAAGCAGGAGCCATTCAGCCCTGTTGTTGGGCCACATTATTACATATTTGACAAGGGTAATGAGAGGCTGTCATTAACCTTACATGACAGTCTCCACAATGACACGCACTAAAGCAAGAACAAAGAGCAGAACTCAGTAAAAAGGCACCTACTTCTCATTTAACCCCGGAATTGTCAGACACCATTATTGCTAATGGAGGCTGGCGGTCCTGGGGTTAATTTCCATCTCTGTGTTCTGCTTGTTCTCTTTTTGAAATGTACTCTTCGTATGGTTAAGGAAGCAGTTTTATCAATGCTATTGGGAAGGCAATGCATTATTTATCATAACACACTGAGATGTAAGAACAGAGAGGGTCTCCTGGAGGAATGAACAAACAGACATATTTCATGAACCCTTCTGATGGTCTGAAAAAAAAACATTTCTGAGCTCAGTCTCTGATATTTAAGGTTATCATTGTCTAAGTGTGACATTTCTCTCATCTGCACTTCCTGCCAGATTTCTGTCAAGCTTAAAATCACAAGACTGTTTTCCTAGTGACCTTGTCACAGTCACCTGGCTTTATACCCACAGGGAAATCCCATTGAGAAACTTAATCGGTCTCATGACTTTTACTTGAACAGCAGATGTAGGGTGAGACAGTATTTATAATTTCCGGAAATAAAAGGTCATCTGAATATAAAATCTCTGTCTCAGTTGTAATGATATGGGTTACAGTCCTCTGCAAGTAGTGGAGATCTTGTAACAGAGCTGTGTGCCACATCAACGAGCTGAGGAGCGCATTTATTTCCACGGTGACCTCCAGACTGAACCTTGGATGGGGGGCTCAGGGAATGAATGCAAGCACTTGTTCAGATGCTTTGGCATATTTGGAACAAATGATAGAAGTTGAAGTGAAGATTACGTCTCACTGCAGGAGACTCGGAGCTGGTACAGCTGGGCGTGAGCACGCAGGAGTCACAAGGTTTGGGAACAGCTCGAGCCAATGAGAAAATAGGACATCAGGTGGTGGGTAGCCGCAGAATGAGGATGCTGGGAGCTGTTGGGGGGAGGGGACGCCATCTCTGTGGAGAAGCTCTCTATAAATAGCATACAAAAAGCAAAGCACTTTCTTTCCACACAAAGAAGTGAGTGCAGCAGCACGAATGCATCCTTCCAGAGATGCGAGCTGAGAGGCTGGGAATGAGGCTGGGCAAAAGATTAATGCTTCTATGGAGAAGGTGGAAGGTGAAAGTCACAGTAACAAGACAAACTATTCCAGAAGTTATTGCAAGCAAGACTGCCTTTTTCTTTTTCTCCTGGCAATATATTAGCAGTCATCAGATGTTCACAGTCATGTTTGTTACTTTTAAAGGTAAAATATATCACACAAGCAAGTTTCAGGGTATGGATTGCTAGTGCAAATTTATCATGATGGCCTTTGCAGAGTCAGTTGCCAATGCCACATGCTGTCTTCTTTGTTCTCTTACTAGAGAGTGCCCTCTTCTCGAGCTACCCACATGTAAATCATACTTGTTGCCACTGAATCAAGCATCATTCTTGTCTAGCTATCCAGAATTGGGTTTGCATCAACAGCTGCATTATCAAATCATTGTTTACAAATACTCTTGAGGAGCTACTGAATGGAAGGCAGACCACATGTGAAACTGAGTTCTTCTCTTAAATGACAAAATTGTTAGTTAAGCAGTTTTTCTGCTTTACCCAGCTTGGTTTCACACATGCTTCCTGCTACAGCTATGAGGATTTAATAAGTATTTTTCTTACTAGTAAGGATGGGCTTGTTAGGGAAATGAAGGTCAGGGGCAGCTTGAGATGTAGCTATCAGAGATGATGGAGTTCAAGATCTTGATTGAAAGAAGCAAACTAGAAAGTAGGATTGCTTCCCTGAACATCAGGAGAACCAACTTTGATCTCTTCCAGGACCTACTTGGAACTATCCCATGGGCTGGGGTGTTAGAAGGTAAAGGGGCCTGTGGGAGCTGGTCAGCACTTAAACAGCGCTTCTTCCAAGCTCAGGATCTGTGTGTCCCTTTGAGTAAGAAATCAGGAAAGGGTGTCAGGAGCATAAACTCAAAGGGAATAAGAAGGTCCATGAAATGTGGAAAAAATGTCTGACCACTTGGGAATAATACAGGAATGTTGTCAGAGCCTGCAGGGATATGACAAGGAAGGCTAAAGCCCGCCTGGGATTGAATCTGGCAAAGGAGATAAAGAATAAAAATAAGAAGGGCTTTTTTAAGTAGGTCAGCAGTAAAAGAAAGAATAGGGAAAATATGGGCCCCCTAAATGAGGAGGCTTTCCTGGTAATGGGGGATGCTGAGAAGACGTCGGAGTCGGTGACCCAAGGAGAAGACCCCAGGTGTTGGTGCTGGGTCCTGTCTTGTTCAACATCTTCACCAATGAACTTGATGAGGCAATAGAGTCCACCTTCAGCAAGTTTGCTAATGATATGAAGCTGGAAGGAATGGCTGACATGCCAGAAAGTGTGCTGCTATTCAGCGAGGCCTGGACAGGCTGGAGAGTTGGGCAGAGAGGAAATAGATGAGGTTTAATACAAGCAAGTGTAGAGTCTTGCACCCAGGGAGGAATAATTGCATGCACCAGTACAGGTTGGAGGACAACTGGCTGGAGTGGAGCTTTGCAGAGAGGAACCTGGGTGTCCTGGTGGATGGCAGGTTGGCCATGAGCCAGCAGTGTGTCCTCGTGGCCAAAAAGGCCAATGGCATCCTTGGGTACATTAAAAAGATCATGGCCAGCAGATCAAGGGAGGTGATCCTCCCCTTCTACTCTGCCCTGGTGAGGCCTCACCTGGAGTATCATGCCTAGTTCTGGGCTCCCTGGTACAAAGAAGACAGGGGTGTCCTGGAGAGAGTCCTGTGGTGGGCCACAAAGATGACAAAGGGCCTGGAGCACTTCTCATATGAGGAAATGCTGAGAGACTTGGGTCTATCCAGCCTCGAGAAAAGAATACTGAGGGAGGATCTTATTAATATCTATAAATATCTAAGGTGCAGGAGGCAAAGGGATGAGGCCAGACTCTTTTCAGTGATGCATGGCAATAGGACAAGGGGAAATGGCTACAAACTGAAGCATGGGAAGTTCCACACAAGTGTGTGTTAAGAACTTCTTCATGATAAGGGTGACAGAGCACTGAAACAGGCTGCCCAAAGAGATTGTGGAGTCTCCTTCTCTGGAGACATTCAAGACCTGCCTAGATGACTACCTGTGCTACCTGGCATAGAAGCTGGACTAGATGATTTCTAGAGGTCCCTTCTTCCAGCCCCCACAATTCTGTGATTCTGTGATTCTGTGAAAAGTAGTGGAAATATGAGGCTAACTCACAAGCTCTCCTCCTACAAAAGAACTTTTCTCTCAGTGCAGGATGCCATTCATTAATTTCCCCAGGAAGTGTTCTTTTCAAACTACTAAGGATAACTGAAGCATTTGTGCTGCAGTACTGTCAATATATGGATTCTGTACAGCTCTCTGTCTTCCCATACCTCTTTCCCTGCCTACAGCTCTTACCTCCTTCTACTCCTTTTTGTTGTTTTCTCCACCCTTAGTCTGAAAAATTATTGGCTTTAGCTCAAGACAGAGTCATAGGGAAATCTAGCTTCATCATTTGAATCTTAATAGATTGGTATGATTGCTAATAATGGTTGTAAAATGATACGTTTCAGTACACGGCAATGGCAATCTTAACAAGTATGCTTGCTTCTTTCTAGCACTTATAACAATGGGAATGAAGCCAAATTACCCTTAGTTAGGATTTTCTAGGCTATCTAAATCTGGTGGAGATGCTTGACTGCTTCAGTCAGACTGTCCATTGCCTATCAACAATGGGCTATGGCAGCCATTTGAAAGACAGTAATTTATTTCTAAATTTTCTGAATATTTTATGTGCTAGCCTTGAAGGATAAAATGATTTATGAATATAGAAGGATCACCAATCCTAAAGAAATCTTCAAATATAGAATATGCATGATATTCCAGTGACTTTTAATTCTGTGGAGAATTTGGAGAGTCTGTGTTATCAAGATCCCTCAGGACAACAAAAAAAAATTGATATGACTTTCCTTAAAGGGAATTTTAAGAGTGTTCTTTAACTCTAATTAGTGAATCTACTTGGGAATTCTCAGAAACAGCATTCTGTACTCATAAAGGAAGAATACCTAATAGTTTTTCATACAAAACAAAGTTGATTTCCTCTTTTAATTGCACGATTCAGGCTTAACTAAAGGATCAGATCTGATGGCTCTGTATTAACATGCAGTGAGTTCCCTCAACACGTCTGATCTTTAATCTGTTATGAATAGGACATCACATTTACCTGTAACATCTATTTCCAATACAAATTCATACTTTATTTATGGTCACTATGTTTATGAGGTTATATAAACCAATTATATTTTCATTTAATACTACATTTATGTTAAGAAATTAAATGCTCATACTGTTAATTGCTAGAACTCTATTTCATTTTCTTATTTTCTGAGGCTGATTAGTGGCTGTTTTGCTCGAGTGTTATGTCATAAATCCTACTTTCCATGACTTTTTAAGAGATACATACTGGTTAAGATTCTTGCTGTGTTACTATATTAAATAAAGATCATGATTGTGTAAATGATAACACTGTACCATACTGCAGTCTCTTAATACACTGTAAAAGCTAAAATCAACTTGATGTAGAGATAGTGAAATAATATACAGCACTGAATTCCGCAGTGTATAAACAAATGAACAGAATACAATTCTGTTGCATTTTGCATAACTTTCATAAGTAGAAATTGAGTTTACCACTTGCCCAAGTGATCTTTATATATCCAGTCTTGGTGTGACATGAAGTATGCTGCATATGCAGTAAATATAAAGAATTATAGTACATGTGCAGTAAATATAAAGAATTATAGTACATGTGTCCTGCTGGCTTCAAAGAAAGGAAAAACAAGGTGAAAAGAAGATAAAAGAGAAAGCAGTTATCAATATAAATAAAAACTTCTGCCATCCCAGAAAAAAAGAGAAGGATCCATATTCTTTGGAACATGGGACCGTACAAAATGATTCATACGTTTTAATCAGTAGGAGAGATTTCATTCTACATGCTTAGCATATATTGGCAAGTTATGCAAGTATAATGTTCTGCCTTTAGTTTAGCCTCAAACAGTGTGATGTGAATCAGATTAAACTACATTTAATCAGATTTCTGATGAATTATGAATGGACCTATGAAGAGATTGGGCCATTAAGCAACAGATGAGACATAACTGCCCCAGATGCTTCACCTAGGGTAAACTCAAGTGACTGTATTACAACTTCCTAAAAGCTGGAAGACTTAACAACCTAAATTAGTTGATACCTTAGGAGAAGAGGAGACTCCAGGGCAGAAAACCTCACTGTTAAGACAGAAATTACAGATTTGTACCAAAGACATCTAAAATACAATTTTTTCATCTTCAGCAGATAAAATACAATCATAATCTGAATAACTAGATTTCAAATAAATTACTCAAAGTGTATTTTATGCAAAACCAAAACAGGTCCAGCACAGCATTTTGTAGTTTTCCCTGTGATTATCAAATATTCACCAAAGTGTAAGTCTTTAAAGCTCTTCTGTTTTCTGCTTTCTGTTTCAGTTTTGCATTCTCCATACTATCCATCCAGCTAGTTTTGTTATTTAACTGCCTGTATTCCAAATTAAAAAAATAAGAGGAGCAGGCAGATGCTTAATTTAGAGATTGACTCTCTGAGGAAATAGTGGACAGCATTGAATTAGACATTATTTCAATATAAAATCATGAAAAATGTCATCCATTCTTGGCCAAGGGTTTGAAGACAAGACAGGAAAGAAGCACAGGGATCCTGCTAAGCACTATTAAAAGATCAGTCAAATACTTCTGACAGTGAAATCATATGATTTTCACTATCAACATGTGGCAGCATTGTGGATTTTCAAAGTCACAGGTAAAATGATTTACTGACACAGGAAATTCTGACCTACCGCTGTTGTGAACAATGACTGCCATGTGGAAAAAGTGATCTCACTGTCCTACTGTCAGAGCATTATTTCATCGAAGTATAGTGCAAGCAGTTCAGAAGTTAAGCTGTATTTCTGCCGTATCTCTCAGGACTCTCAAAGGACTATTAGTTTTTTATAGCAAGTAGCTGCTGGCAGCATTGCCATTGCATCCAGTTTCTCAATCAACTTTGCTGGAGGGAAGACAGCCCTACACAGAACTTAAGTACACAAAGTAAGGCAAAATTTTGTTATAGTCCTATATGTAAAATTCCAAGTCTTATATAGCATATATACAGATATTACAGAACTTCCTGAATTCAAGGTTGTGAAGACAGAAAAGCCCCAGCAATTGACTGCAGAGAAGCTCTTCCTATCACTTTTTGAATAACATTTGCCAGTAGTGGTCGTTTGCTCTGGAGGATGAACTTAGTGGAGTTTTCTCTTATGAATTTTGTCACTGCTATTGTTCTGGTACCCACAGAATTTCTGAAAGCAGCCTATCCTGCCATCCACTCTCCCTGAGTGTCATCACTGGTAAACTGTAGTGACTAGGACAAGAGGTAATTGTTTTAAATTGTGCTAGGGGAGGTTCAGCTTGGATATTTGGAAAATTTTCTTATCAGAAAGAGTGGTAATGCCTTGAAACTGGCTGCTCAGTGAGGTGGCAGGGTCACACCCCCTGGATGTGTTCAAGAAATGTGTTGATATTGCACTGACAGACAAAGGTTATTGGGCACATAGTGGGGATGGGTTGATGGTTGGACTAGATGATCTTAGTGGTCTTTTTTAACCTAAATGATTCTATAATTCTACAACTTATTTCCTTTCCTACACAGAGATCTGTAACAGTATGGTCCTTGTTCCAAACACCCATCCATGTGATGTTTGGAACAGCTTTCACAGTCTCTCTCAGCATGGTCACAGCCTGCACTTACCATTCTGATTCTCACTACAGCTCCTTCTATCCACATTTTCTTACCATGCAGCAGGTGGAGGCAACTTTCCATTTTGGTGGCATCTTAGTAGGGGAGGCTGATACTCTCAACTCATTTCATTGCTGAAGTTGAGAGTAACAAACAACTTCTTGTGAGAAGCTATGTCCCAGCCAGGCAGCAGCCCATAAGGTTGCCAATGCTTCCCACTCTGTGTCAAGAGCCCTGTTTGGTGCAGAAATAGCAGCAGCAGCACTAGCACACCTCAAATCCTCCTGCTTTAGCAAGAAAATCAGCAGCCTGCTTTACTGAACTCTGAGAACATTTCATCGGAAACATTCTTCAATTTTGTCTGCTGGAGTCAATGTTTTGGAGCACTGTGATCTTTTAGTTACCAAAAGGAATTGTCCCTACTATAACTGGAGTATTCAGCTGGAAACTGTATCACAAAAACACTCAAAAATCAGACGTATAAAGTTTCAGTAAAATATTCTATGAATTTCTACATCATACATACAAACAACATGTGTTCCACCATCAGAGATCATAACTGGGCTGCAGGATCTTGCCCCAGGGTAATGCTGAACTAGATTGCTTATTCTGCCCTGCCTGAGTTTTTGTCCTTTCTATAAACAACAAAGTGCTCTAGGGAGTCATTCGTATGCCAGTAAGTGCTGGAACTTCCAAGGGCAAGCAAGCATAACTTTGTGCTTACACTTCTGAAGCAGGTCACTGTCCTCTGAAGCAGGTCTCCAGGCACAGAGGGTTCTCAGACTGTTCTGTGATGTCTGTAATTCATGAAATGAAGAGAAATAAAACATGCCACACCCTTTCTAAGAATCACCATCAAATTATTTCAGTGGCTGAAGTGGAAGATTACAGTATCACACTAAACCACAGAATTTGAGTAAGGCACCTCAGGATATCATCAAGTCCAACCCCTCTTCTACAGCAGGTTTCCATTCCTGCTTCTTTTTTTTTAACTCATTCTGTTCAGAGATCTCATTTATTCCCTGGACCCCCAGTCATACTACATTTTCATAGGTAAAGTAGCATTATCTTATTGATGCTATTTACATATACTCCTATTCTGGGCCATTTCTTGAGATGTTCACATGGCCAATATAAGCAGGGACGCATGCTAGCAGTTGAGTAAATTTCTGGTTTTGTTTGTGAAGGACTCCTCTCCAACATGATTTAAATCTGGAAGAAAGAAATACCTATGTTGCATTTCCTGTCCAGTTACACAGAGAAAGAAAACTGTGCATCCTGGAACACAGGTATGAGCTGTTAAAACTATTCTCTTAAATGCAATGTCTGTTTGCACTTAGAAACTGTGAGTTATCAGCAGTTCTGTTGCTTTGAATGAAAGAGCTTGTGTGCTATGTCTGCACTGTCACTGCATTTGGAAAGACTGTCACAATCAGGCAAATTAATTCTGATTTCATCCCTAAAATAAATTATGGGATCATAAAGGACCATCATAATGTTCAGGAATTTCTTTTGACCCAGGCTTCCTACAACAGCCTTCTCAGTCCTTTATCTTTCCTTCCTTTTTCATCTTGCCAGAAAAAATTATTTGGAGCATGAGTGTTCAAGATATAAGAACACAGACAACAAAAAGAGAATTTTGGTACAACTGAGTGTATACTTTGGAATTTCTCTCCAGAAAGACTTTGCTTCACTGTGCCATCGTTCACAGGAGATCTGTATATTTGACATTGATATTTGCTGCTTCAGGTCTGCCTCAGTGCATTCCTCCAAAGCATCAATAGTCTGCAGATCTGAATGAGTCAGGAAGTTGGTGCGCTCCTACTCCAACTACTCTTTACATGGGCTCAAAATAGTACCTATTTTCAGAGTGCACCAAATTTGCACAATTAATTGGATTCAGTACAGCAAAGAGTTACAGCTGTTGTTTTATTTTAAAGGAGGTGGTAGAAAGGGATAACGCCTACCTTTCTGAGGAGTCCTGTGGTTAGATATTAGTGGTTAGAATGATGACTTTGCACTCCTGTACAAGTGGACAGGAACAGACACCCCTAACTTTCTCACATTTTCCTGAACTTTACACCACTGAAAGTAGGGAGAGCATTTCCCACACTCACCGTATTTAAGCTCTGCTATCATTCAGCAGAGAATGCAAAACCCACTGTGCAAGATAAGCTAGTTGAGCTCTACTTTGGCTTTCTATGATGGAGCGATGGTATCCCTGGACAAAGGCAGGGCAAGTCATGTCAACTACCTGGACCTATGCAAGGCCTTTGACATGACCTCGTGATATCATCAAGTCCAATGACATGGTCTCACAGCATATCCTTATCTCTAAATTGGAGATATATGGATTTGAAGGCTGGACTATTTGGTGAATTAAGAATTGGTTGGATGGCTGCAGAGGGAGGATTGGGGTCAACTGGTGGATGGGAAGTTGGACATAAGCCAGCAATGTGACCAGCAGGTTGAGGGAAGTGATCCTACCCCATACTTTGCGCTATGAAGCTTCACCTGGAGTACTGCATCCAGATGTGGAGTCCTTGGTACAGGAGAAGCACAGACCTGCTAGAGCACTTTCAAAGGAGGGCCACACAAATGATCCAAGGGATGGAACAGCTCTCTTACAAGGACAGGCTGATGATACAGCTGGGGTCGTTCAGACTGGAGAAAAGAAGGATCTGGGGTGACATGGTAACATGGCATTCAAGGCTAGGTTGGATGGAGCCCTAGGCAGCCTGATCTGGTGGATGGCAACCCTGCTCATGGCAGGGGTTTGTAACTAGTTGATCTCTAAGGTTCCCTTCAATCCAAAGCATTCTATGGTTTTATGGTTCTACTATATTCATATATTTGGTTTTACTCCAAACTTGCTTCTGGGATTGCAGGTAGAAACTTTTATTTATGGTAAGAGACAATGGCAATCTTTCATTTTATAGCAGCTAAACAAATTCTTAGCCCACACAGAAATGTCCACTACCTCTACTCTTACCTCTTATTGTATGTTTGTATGATTCTGCCAGTAAAGCACTGGGAAAAAAAAAAAAAAAAAAAAAAGATGGTTGTAATCAGATCATTGGCTAAAACAACTGATCAATAACAACTGCATATGCTGCAAAGAGCCTTTAATGGCTCTTAATCCCCATTAGACTGAGCTGGAGGAAGTTGGAGGAGAAACTGCATCACATTTCAACCATTTATAGCAGCATACTGGTACTTGAGCAGCTTTCAGGGAATGGGAGCACTTGTTCTGAGGTGCTCTGGGACAACCATCAGTAGGATAGGAAACTATTGCATCATTATTATCCAGGAAATGCTTTGGGGACCCTCCAGAGAATTGACTCCAAGGCTTATAATTTTTTAACAAGTCTATGTTGGGTCAACCAGCAGAATAGAAGCGTAAGAAGCTGTCTACCACTGGTAACTAAACATGATTTGGGACATATTTGACTCAGTTTATGAAATCAAAAAAGTCCAGTTTTAATCATGTATACCACTACTACATGTACTACCTTTAGGAGCATCTCCTTCCAAACACAACTCATCTTCCTGACATGTTTCAGTGAGGTCATGCAATGACAAAAGTTTCTATATATACTTGCTTTGTTTCTGCACTAAACTAAGTAAAATATGTACATCAATCTTACTGGTGGCTTATACTGTGTTCTTCTATCTCACATTTAACTCCTCTGGTATGAAACAACTCTACGTGCGTGTCTCTTCAGCCTATACATTTTGTATAGCAAAGACAAAATTCAAAATAAAAACCTATATAAAATACATAGCATCCAATCCATAGATACTACGTGTTACCACAGGGTTCAATACATAATCTTAGTGAATCCAATATTAAGTTTACCTAAGTTTATCTTATTCTTGCACTGTACTGACATTCAGTAAATCTTATTTCACTGATAGGATCTAGAGCTTAACTAATGTCTATTTTTAACAAGGAAATTGCAGCAGCAAGTGGAGTACAGGAATATCTGTGGGTCTTTTGAGGAATGGGGAAGTCTAGTGTTAAATGACATAGTTTGTAGAATTTTGTGGAAACTTCAAAAAGGGAAGCAGGAGAGCATTTTGAAGCAGCAGAGTGATGTATTCTTGGCAGAAGCAGTTTGAGGTTGTGATAGAAACAGCTGCAACTTCCTCAATGCAATTGCTCTTCTGTCTTTTAACAGCACTGTCTTAGCTAAGAGTTAACAGTGCTGCAGGTATACAAAGTATTGCTTAAAAACAGTATTACTGAAAGAGCAGCCAACTTTCTTCTTCTCAGAGGTCTGACTTTTGCTGATCATCAATGCCTGCAAGAGTGCAGGAGTCAGAGGCAGCACTGCATCAATCAGCTCAGCTGGCAGTAAAGACAGGAAAATACTGTTGATCAAGATTGCTTTAACTCACTATCATCTAGCCTCAAGAGGCTCTACCGCTTTCTGGTGAATCAATTTTGCAGCTGGAAGGATACTTCCCCCTCACAGTTCTAATCAACTCAGCAATATAACCAGAAACCTATCAACTTTGAGAGAAGAATACCTAGGATTTTTTTTAAGAATTTGTTCTCCTTGTTTCTTCAGCTTGTAGAAAACAGCATAATAGTTTCAGTCTTTAGTATTAAGGGTATTAGCATGATCTCTTTGTGAAACTTGGTCATCATGTCACTTTTTTTCAGAGCACATACACAAAGCAGTTTCTTTTTCAAAATAGGACTCCAGACTCCAGGACACTATCCTGTTCTCCTGCAGTTTTCAGTGAAGGAGCCTATCGAACTATGTTAAGCCAAGGGAAATATTTTTAGTAGACAGTGGCTCTAACCGAGGTAAGGAGCATCCAAAGTTTTCCTTCAATAAATAACTAGATTTCTTTGCATTCAGCATGCAAATTCAGAAACTGGGGTTCTCAGTTGGTCGTAGAGCAGTTTTTTTTTTCTTCAGTAAAACAGAATATGGAGTTTTGTTGAACTGAATATTTTTCCAAAGGCTTTTGTGTGTCATTTCAGTTTCTGAGGGCTAGATAATGATTGCAATAATATGAATAGATTACAGAAAAGTATCAGACACTGGAACCAATGAGGTTATCCCATGGTGCTATTTTTGAGCTGCATCTGTATCTGCCTCGTGAAGTCTTCTGCCTTCCTAAAACAATATGCAATTGGTATTCAACACACATGCTTTCTACTGGCAAACTAGAGTAAAGCACTGCAGCATTCTTGAAGAAAGCTGATTTTTAATGTTTTTCGATTTTGCATCTTCAAAATGACATCTGCTTTGTGAGAGACTTAGAAATCTGAAAGGATGTTTGCAGAGGAGAGTGAAATGGTATCTCTGATCCTTCTTTATTCTATCCCCTTCAAAATAAGCACTTGCACATGCCTTCCTGCAAAAAATGTGTAAAATGCCATCTCACTTTCTGACAGTTTTTATATAACAATCTGTTTTGTAGAAATATTTTGAAAAGTTTATTTCCAAGTTGTGTTTCTATTAGACTAATCAAAATAGTTAAGCATTTTAATAAGCATACCTGAATAAGGACACACATCTGTCAGAAAATACCATTGATCCATAGTATTATCTACAGTTTTTTACAGTAATTGAATCTAGCTGATACAGTAATTCTGCCAAGATAAAACAGATTTGTCTTTTTAGATAAATTGCATATTCCCAATTATTTGAATTCCTCTGCTACTTAGATACAAGGAACAAAATACCAGCCATGTTTCCTATTCAGCTGTCTGTAGAAGAACAGGCTTTATTTATTTTAAATGATATCCTCTGATATGTTTGTATATAGATAATGACTGGATTTTTTTAATTATGTAAGAATGCATGAAGACAAGAACTTCAGTTTTCTCTCTCAACTTGACCTCCTCAGGGTATGATATGACTGTCAAGGCTGGGCTGTTGGATACCTGGGTAACCCATACAGATTAGTGCAGTAGAGAAGAGCTCCTTGCCTCAGGTGGGGGTATACATGGCATCAGAGATGAAGAGAGCTGTCCTCTGAACCTTATCCAAGTCTTCAGACCTATCAATGTGATATGGCCAGTGACAGTGACACACAAGCCATGTGGAAACACATGCAGAGGCATGAGGAGCAACAGTGGGGAGTAGAAGTTCATTTGCCAGCCTGATATTTAGCCCATGATGTTTTGCAGAGGCTTGAATCTCAGACACTGTTGAGAGACTCTTGAGGTTTATCTGCTCTTCTATGTGGCACCTATGGCACAATCGAGGCGATTCAAATGTCTGGATTATTTTATGACTCTGAGAGGAGAGTCAAGTTTATGGGTGTCCAGTGTTGCATCCTTGACCTCAGTGGTGAGCACAAAAGGCTCAGGAGTGGATTAATTCTGCTCATCCATAAGTGGTGATAAGTTCTCAATAGAGGTGTTCAAGAAGTCACAAAGGGGGTGCAGTTTTCTGGATCTTAAACTCACAAACAAGGAAGAACTTGTTGGGGATGTGAAGGTCAGAGACAGACCTGATTGTAGCTGTGGGATTCAGGATCTTGAGAGGCGGGAATAAAACAAAAAAAACATGGTCACAACTCCACAATTCAGGAAAGCAGATGTTGGCCTTTTCATGGCCATTCTATTTGAAACAACTTCATGGGATACAGCCCCACAGGAAAGAGGGATCCAGGAAAGGTTGCTGATATTTAAGAATTACCTTTTCCAAGTTCAGGGAAGATATGCCTCAGTATTAGAAGACAAGAGTAGCCTACAGGAGTTCCAGGGCTCTGAGACAGGTGAAGAGTCCAGAGCAAGGAAGACTCCTCTGTGGGGGGGGGATCAGGTTAGGAAACACTTAACCAAACTGAACTAGAACATAGGCCTTGATGGAATCCACTCACAAATACAGAGGAAGTTGAAGGATATCATTGAAAGGCCAGTCTCAATGGGTTTTTGGAAGATAGCAATTGGTTTCATGTGGACTGGAAGAAAGCTGGTGTCACCTCATCTTCAAGAAGAACTGGACAGAGCATCAAAAGAACTACAGAAAAGTAAGCGTTGCTTTGATCCCTGCTGAAATGATGGCATAAAGAACTCCATAAATCATTTCCACATATGTTAAGGGCAAGAAGGATACTATCAGGTGTTAGCATGGATTTATGAAAAGGAGAGGAGATGGCTGTCTTGATGGATCATGGTAAAGCAGTATCTGGAGTTTTTTTTTTACTTTAGTAAGTCTTTCCACATTGCCATGATATCCTCTTTGAATAACAGATGAAGTATGGACTAGATAAGTGAATGGAAAACTTGCTGAACTACCAGGCTTAGTAGGTTGTAATCAGTAAAGTTCAGCAACTAATTGTGAATTACAGGGGATGATACAGGATTCAGTCTCATGATATCAGTGTTCACTTGTATGAAGAAAAATGATACAGAACTTGGATAAGTGGTTGATTTACCAGAGGGCTGTGCTGCCATGCAGAAGAACCTGGATAGGCTGAATAAATCGTAGAATCACAGAATCATAGAATGGCCTGGGTTGAAAAGGACCACAATGATAATCTAGTTTCAACCCCCCTGCTATGTGCAGGGTCACCAGCCACCAGTCCAGGCTGCCCAGAGCCACATCCAGCCTGGCCTTGAATGCCATCAAGGATGGGGCATCTACAACCACCTTAGGCAACCTGTTCCAGTGTGTCAGCACCCTCTGAGTGAAAAACTTCCTCCTAATATCTAACCTAAACTTTCCCTGTCTTAGTTTAAAACTAGTCCCCTTTATCCTATCACTATCCACCCTCATAAACAGTCAAATGGACAGAAAACCTCATGAAACTCAAAAAGGATAAGTGCTAAGTTCTGCATCTGGAGAGGAATAGTCTCAGGTACCTGTACACACTGAGGACCAACCATCTACAGAGCAGATCTTTGAAAAAAGACCTTGGTGTCCTGGTGGACCGCAAACTGACCAAGAGCCAGCAAGGCAGCCGTACAGGAAAGGCAGCCAACCGCATTGTGTGCTACAGTAGGCTAAACATTGCCAGCAGGTGAAAAGAGGTGATCCTTCTCCTTTGCACAGCAGTGGTGAGATACCAGGCATTCTCAACCAAGGTCTGGGCTCATCAGCTCAAGAGAGATGTGGACATTCTAGAGAGAATCCAATGAAGGATCACAAAGATGAATAAGGGACTGGAGTATCTGACATACAAGGAGAAGTTGACAGAACTAAGATTGTTCAGTGTGAAGGAAAGAAATTTCAGAAGGGCAGATCTTGTGTATGAATGCCTAAATATGTATAAATACCTAATGAGAAAGTAAAGATGGTGAAGTCAAACTCTTCTTAGTATTACCCAATGAAAAGGTAAGAAGCAATGGGCACAAAATGCAGCAAACTTTTCTACTGCAGGAATGGTCAAACAGTGAAACGTTGCCCAGAGAAGCGAAGTCTCCATCCTTGGAGGCATCCTGAAGCCAGCCAGAAAATATCCTAAGCAGCCTGCTAACTTTGCTTTGAACAAGAAATTTGGACGAGAAAAGTCACGTCTCATTCCACTTTGTGGGTTGCGAGTGAGGTGAATATTTGGAATCCCACTGAATGGGGCACTCCCTGCCCTCCAGGGGTTGATGGAGAAATGGAGTTGGACCATGACCCAGGGGAGCAATACAAGACTATTTACTATGTACTTCCTATAGACGTTGTTTCTTTATCAACCACTTTATAGCAAATTTAGGCAATGATACTTGAAAAGAAAGTAATAAAAGAAGATCAAGAAGAAAGAGGAGAAAGCAACGGGGAAAGAGTGATTTAGAAGTAGAGATACTTCACCATTCCTGAATCTAGTGTTGCCTTGAGTCTGGGGTCTTGATCAGTGGGTGGTGGGATGACAAAGCTGAATGTATGTGTTCATTGTTATATAGTCTAGTTGGTCTGAGACCGCCCTAAAGATGTCACCCTACTTGTATTTTCCAGAGTTTGCCAAGGAGAGTCTCTGTTGTGCATTCCATCCTCCCTTTTCTGATGTCATCATTCATGAGGAGCCATGAGAGAATGTAAAGATAAACAGTCTATAACTCTACCTTTGCAGAGTGATGCTCTATCGATCACACAGCTTGCAACTGGAATCACTGAGGCTCCATTCTTTCATATTCAGACAGTTCTTAAAGCTAGTTTCTTGAATCAACAGGTTGTTTGTACAGACATTAAGGCTCCATTCTGCTTGGTTGTTTGAGTCAACAAGTTTGTTGTAAGGCTCAGACAGCCCCCACAATTATCTTCTAACCTCCTTGATAGCATGATTTTATAATTCATTTGTGAGGGGGGTCAGTAATAATTTTTTGCCTTCTGTAATGAATTGTCACAAGAACTCGAGTTGTACCACATCTAAACTGGCAGACCCAGTTCTGGACACAACTTTGGCACTGGTTTGGATCAAGGATTCCCCCTGCACCTTCGCCTTGTTTACTACTGGAAGGGAGCCACACTACACCACTACCGAAGAAAATTATCCTATGTGCGTTAATTATCTCATTTTTCTTCAATATCTGTGATTTTTTATGGGATCTTGGTTCTGTTCACAGTCCAATATAATTATCTCAGAATCACAGAATCACAGAAACACCAAGGTTGGAAAAGACCTAAAAGATCATCCAGTCCAACCATTCACCTATCTCCGATAGTTCTCACTAAGCCATATCCCTCAACACAAAATCTAGAGGGGCAGAAAGAGATGATCTCCTTGTACTTCTAGTTCCTCCAATAGACGAATCAACAAGGCTAGGACTCTAAAATGAGTTCACTACAGACAGGAGAGCACCAGACTGAAGTACGTACAGCAACCAGAAATCTGACAAGCTGTTGTATTTTGTAGCAGATGCAGCTTTAACAGGGTATATGGCTCCATTCCTAGACATAATGAATTGCAAACTCACACTGGGAATGCTGTTTTTGTTCAGAAACTGTCTCCTCAGTTAATATACAATATGTGCACTGGATAAATGTGTGCTTCTGTTCCCATAATGCAGTGAGAGATCACAGAAAGGAGCTGTCACACATTGCTGGACAGATACTGATTATTTTGGATGTTTATATCATTGCTGTCCCTCCCTCTTCTGAGCAATATAGTTAAAAAGCTAATGCTTAGAGATCAAATTAAAGGATGGCTCTTCTATTTCAAGAAGTGCAGTATCAGGCTGTACTGTGCACTGTTTAAGGAGATGGATATTTTCTGCTTCCTGTTCAAGGCAGTGAGATGTACAGTCTTTACAAAAGGCTAGATATTAAAATTTATATGTGCACAAATATGCATATGAGCTCTTGAACAGATCAGATGCATCTCTTCTGTTTACACCAGAAAGGGACTTCCAGGATGGATTATATGGCATCAAGAGAACGTATAGGTCGAAGATTATTCCTTCAGGACAACTCAAAGACATGAACTGAAGAACAGGTACCAGACAGCTAGCTGGCTAAGGCAAATTCACTAACTAAATAAGAACATGATATTAGGGCAAATAAGCAGCACTCCCAGACAGATATCTAAGCGTGTACATAATTCCTCTGTCAACTTCATCTTACAGCATTAACATATGAATGACAAGTCTCATGAACATCAAAGCCATTATGTTCAAAGTGGATTAAGTTTCTAATATGAAGCACAGTGGAAAATGAAAGAAGGATTGCTATTTGAAACAATGCTGATGGGAACAGTACCTGAGACATTACATATATATACTTACTGGAAGCAGCATCAAAGAGGTACAAAAATACCAGAATAGCAAATTAAGGACATTTACTTCAGTTTGGGCATACAAGAAGCTCACATGCTGAGCAGCAATGCCCACTGCATGGAAAACTTGTCACCAGCTGCAGCCTCCATCTTAATGAATAGGAATATTGTTTGAGGCACTGGCAGTAAAGGCAGATGAGTGTGATCATAAACTTGTTTTCAGTGTTGCCATTAGTGTTCAGATATTGAATTTTTTATTAGCTTTTGCAAGCGAATAATGAGGAAAGACAGAATTAGTCTTGCAGTCTTTGACATAAGATGACATATTTCTGTTACCACAACAAACTGCAGAATTATGTGCATGTTTAAGGTGCTCCAAGGATCAAAGTGCATGCAGATTTCTTGTTAGAAGAGCATTTTAAAATCAGCTCCTTGAGGAAATTCTTTCTACTGTTGCCTTTACTTCAACTGTATTTCACATCTAACTCTCCCATTTGGCACATTTTGGGGTTCACTGTTGGATTCTGAATCTTACTGAGTGGCCTACTCAGTTAAGATGAGATTGAAGGAAGAGGAAGAAGCAAGAAGGTCTACATTCAAATTAATGGTCTAAGATTAACAAACAAACAAACAAACAAAAAACTAAAACAAATTACCAGCACCACTACTAAAGTGTCAAATATCAAAAGTGAAGACCTCAAAATCATGGAATCAAATATGTCAGTAGGTAACCTCCAACCTACGCATACATATATACCTTTTGAGTATGTATTTAATAGTATGATATTACATGGTAAATACAGAGTATCATGTTTATTTGCAGTACTTCTGTCTCACACAACTTACACAAAATACCATGTCTTAAGGTTGAATCAAAATTACGTGGATGCTTATGCGTAGGAATTCTGTGCTCAGCTAATTGCTGAGAGAAGGACATACCAGGATGCAAATTCCCAGAACAGTCTGACTTTATGATTATGTCCCTTGACTACTGTAGTGAGACTTGATTTTTTCTCTGTCTAGACACAGAATTTCTCTGTGATGCTGATCATATCATTTAAGCAAACTCTTTCTCTGTGATCGCTGCTGTCTCATTTTGAGTGTTCAATCCGAATGAACTTGAGTACTGAAGTCTCATAATTGCAAAAGTTTGATATGAACAGTGGTCTGAACAAATAAAAGGCAATAGAATGCCCAGAAAATCTAGGCTCTAGTCTTGAAAATTAGCTTCAAAAATGAGCTGATATAGAACTGCTTTGGCTTTACTCTTAGAGTCTCTGCTTCTAGTTTGTAAAATTGAGATATCATTCTGTTACTTTGCTGGTGCATTGAATAAATAAATATTATATATATTATATATAATATTTTAGTCTATACAAAGAAGACACAGAGATTAAAATCAGAGAAAAGACCCATGAGGAATGAATTCATACCTTTGGATGTTAAGCATTAAATCTGGGACCACTCACCAGAAGAGTGATGATGAAACACTATTGTAGATAATGCAGAGTAAAGAGTTTATCATAACACATATACATAGTTCACAGATAAAAGACAGTGATATATTTTAACTATGATACTTTCTGGATATTGAGGCTAGCCATTTTTTTCAGGTAAAATTTTCTGTTTTTTTTTTTTGTTGTTGTTGTTTGTTTTTTTTTAGAGATCTGTATAAATTTGATGATTTCTGAAGTTTCTATACAGACAGCTAGGAGCAAGTTGTATCTATTCCTACACTTGGATGAGGAATTGACTCTAAGGCATATGAATCCATTTAGAATGTATAAAAACGTTCTAAAGAATTCTGACAATTCTATATTATATTATATATCTTTTGCAGTAAATGTTGTTTCCAAATTGTCCAGGATAAGGGGATATTCAGAGTAAGAATGCCTTAAGATTCTGCAACATCATCTACAGAAAATCTGACCTCAGTTCTCTTCTCCTGTTTTTCATATCCTATATTATGAATAAATGCAAGTAACAATAAAGGCATTTGAAATCCTAAGTACAACTATTATACAGCTTGGAATGTTGTGTTCTTGGGAACGCAAAGTATCCAGATGATACAACACTCATTGTTTTTGCTCTACTTGCTACTCTCTGAAGTCAATCTCAGGTGCCTTTTTTTTCAGTTTAAAGTAGATTGCACTAACATTTATTCTTGATAGGAACTCTTCACTTTTGGGATCCTTGGCCACTTCTGAATTGTTTTCAGGGGAATTATGTGTTCTTATAAACATGAAGAGGGAATCAGGAGGTGATTGAATGGTCTGAAATGCATGACTTCAGAAAACATGCAAACTTCTCCTTTTTGTACAACTACCTGTACTCAATCTGTCTGCAAAACTGCTGTGTCGTTGCCCTTTTAGTTAAAAGCAAGTGTATTTGAAAGTACATAGCTAAACTGGAAAACTGGATTTTGGAAATGGTATAATGATAGCACATCAACAAACTCAATAAAGTGACGGGCAATGGGCATTGTCTTAATGCGCTAAGATCTAAGACATTATACAGAATATATAATACCCCAGCCTCACATGAGTCCATTCAGTACAGCTTTTCCTATGATTGATTCTTAGGTAACAACACAGCAAACTAGAGGAAGGTTTCAAAAATGTACTATAAATAAATAAATTGTAAACAAGACAGTTTTCTTTCTCCAACTCAAATGTAACTCATCTTAAAAGGGTGAAAAATCTATTTCAGAATTTCTTATGGTCTTTGACATTAGACCAAAATGTACTTGATTAAGAAAAATAAAATAAAACAATGTTCTTGATTTGTGTTTTGTTTTTCTCTTCTGTGGATTCACATATACGTTTACAACCAACTAGTCTCTTTACAGAGATTTTCACTTGATGTCCTGCTTCCTCTCCTGAAGCTGAGGCATATACAGTACCTGTTTCATTAGTGTCACCTGGCTTTTCATTAGACAAGGACAGTGAGATTCTGCAGCATTCAAGGAACAGACCAATAAAGATGTATTACTGTCACTTTACTCAATAAGAGCAGATGGATCATAATAGCACGTCTGATACCAGTATGTTTGTACAGTCATTTTTTCTTATCAGACAGTTAATGAAATGGATTTCTATCGTAGCATCTTTAAAATATAATACTTTCACAACTGCCTTCAAAGACGTATTTTGAACCAAATATGTTATCTATCAAAATATTCATTAAAATTAGGTGCAGGCCTACAGGAAGAGACAGATTAAATCACTGAGGCATCTGGACCTCTTATTCCTCTAATGCTACCTCATTATATCGTAGTCTGCTATTGCAGAAATTTAATTTTCTGATGCCATGGAATTGTTGAGGATTTTCCAGTTTCCAGCATTTTCACTCTACCTAATTGTAAACTTCAAGATCATTTTGTATTTGATACTCTTAGGTTCCAAGATTGGATAGGAAACCAATACACTGTAAATGAGGAAGCACTTAACGAGAAAAATGTGATTGTGTTGTATTGACTACAGTACTAGAAAAGAGATAAATAAATAACATTTTCACCTGAGATGTCCTCAACTTCTCACTGACACATTTATTAAGTAAGTCTAGTCAGAGAAAACTGCTTTATTGCCTCAGTATTGAGCAAAGAGGGAGTCTGAATAGGTTAACTACAGTCATGTGTCTAATACCATCTCCGAGCAGTCACTGGTCCCACGGTTATAGCAACAAAGTAGACCCTACTTACCTATAAGCCTGATAGCTGGACTTTAAATTCCAGAAGACTGACATAAAAGAGAGAAATGAGCAGTCTCATTAAGATATATTCTAATGTGTCTTCTTCATGCATTTCATGTGTTGTTCCCTGGGTCACTCTTCCCTTACAAGGAAATACATCAGAATAACATTTTTTCATGACACCCTGTTAATTCTTTTCAGCTGAGGGATGCAGCTGAAAGACTTCAGATTTTCCAGGAACACATGCACAAAGATATATCATCTACCAGATTTTTGTGGTGGAAAATCTCATCTAACAATGTGGCAACAACGCCTTGTTGGAAAAGTTTTATGTTTTGGATAGCAATACTGAATAGCTCTTATTTGTGGGACACAAAAACAAAACACTTCCTAAATCACACAGACCCAGACTCAAAGATCACAAACTGGGGTAAAAAAAAATAAGGAGCATATATCCTAAATAAACAGAAAGTATTCCAACATTCCTGTCTTTTCCCACACTGATCACAGAATGCACTTAACAGTCAAAAACAGTACTAGATCATTCTGGGCCAGTTTGTCCTGCTGTTCTGTAGTTTGGAAACAGTTTCTGTGTGATAGAGTCTTGAAAAGAATTTCCCTTTCAGATTTAGGGCCAAAATAACTATAATTAAGCAATTTAAAAACAAGCAAACAATGAACAACGAAACGGATATAAACAACTGCATTGAGTTCTTAGTCATAGGGTCTGGATTTTGGGTGGCTCTGTGTGGAGCCAGGAGTTGGACTTAATGATCTTTGTGAGTCCCTTCCAAATCAGAATATTCTATGACTGTATCATGCTATGAAGAGCGTATCCAAATTACATGCAGCTTCATCATGTACCAATTTATTTATGCAATTGTTAAGGCTAAAATTTAAAATTTTAAGACAGCTGTGAGATAGCATCAATATTCATATGCAAAATTTGGATAAGACTTCATTTTCTAGTATACATCAGCTTTTAATTCTTTAATGAGTGAATGAAAAGACTTGCAGTAGTGTTCTAAATTACAATAGAATTTACACTGCACTGGTGCCCACTTCATGGTTGGAATGCACAGGATAATCATGTGTAAAAGTAAAATCTCCTTCTTAATTATCATATAGTTCAATAACCTAATTTCAGCAAATGTGTAAATAACACTTAAAACACAAATTCCATTTTTAATCACTGAAAGCCGCCATTTCTTGAAAAGGTTTTTTGAGTAATTACTTTGAATTCTCATTAGTAATGTGGATTTATAGAAAAATCAAAACTGTATTAATTACACCATATTCTCATTATGTATTAATAACTCAGAAACCAAACATTTTGTGCCTTGCAGAGTGAGGTGTAATATTTATATGCTGCTTTGCAGCAGCAACCAACATGTCACTTACCTCTAATGCACCTACTTTAAAGTATTGACTTGGTAGTCCTGAGAGACATGAGCTCAAATCCCAGCTGGGAGTGAAGATACACTGCTTTGAGTCTCCAGACCAGCATCTTGTTGTTTTTTTTCTTCTCTTAAGGGACCAATTTATGTCAGTGGGTGCAGTTCTTGTTTTCAGATATCAGTTCCCAGATGCAACAAGTGCATCCCATAGTTATTTTAAGAAGCTTATAGAATTCCCTTTCCGTGCTGAGAGAGAGCTGAAAAAATGCAGCATCTCAAGATCAATTATACATAGTCCTATCAACACAGGCATACACAATTCTCTCATGCAACTATGAGCTGGGGTAATATCTCATTCTCAGAGACACAGTAATATTGCTTCTTGTGTTGCACACAGTGTATTTGACTGAATGGAAAGCCTGGTCACTTTAGCAGCTGGTGGATTCCAGAAGTTGAATTAGTGTTTCTAGGTATGAGTTCAATGCAAAATGATTGGTTGCAGCTTCATTACAGAAGTTCTTGTCAGATACATGCTTAAATCAGGTGTCAGACTTATGACATTACTTGGTCAGTGCTGTTTTCTTCAACTTAACCGAGTTTATTACTCTTTCATCTGGCTGCTGCACAGTCCCAATGATTTATTTTGAAGGGTGGTAAAGACAACCAGAGTTGCCAGCTAGATGCTGAAGATCATTAGTTTCAATATGAATCTTAACTACACCGATCCATATTTCCAAGGACTGTTGTAGGTGCCCCAGCCCCAGGCCTTTGAGAGTCGCATTCCTCAGAGGGACCTTTGAGAGATGCTTTTCCTTGAGCACTCACGTGCCGTGGGTAAATCCATAGAGCGCAAAATAGTACTTCTTACTTGTGGTTTGCCACATAAGCACCCTATCACACAAGAGGAAGGGCACCCTCTGAACCACGGAATTCCCTGTTATATACTTCCCGTGCCTGCAGGTGCTGTCACATGTCCAGCTCAGTGTACCCTGTCAAGTCCCAGAGTGACAACGCTGGAATAGCTGAGAATTTTTCTGATGGACCTGATACCACAGGAACCTTGGGTGTCCCATTAGCCCCATTAATACGTGGCGCCTGGCAGGCCCCACTCAGTTGAGAATTTCAGCCCTCTCTCTTACAAAGTCCCAGCTCGACAGCGCAGTAGGGAATGATGCTCCTATAAAGAGAGTTAATTTCTCCCTCTCATGAAGGAAATGGCTGTTCTTCATGCCTTTTGGCTGCTCTTGGTCTGTTTTTAGCTTTTCTAAGTTCCTTTTCTTGACTTCACCATCCTCGTAAGTGTTTGCAGCTCAAGCTGTGTCATCTGAATATGTCATTAGTCAGTGAATAGCCTAGAGAGGAACAGTCAGCTGGGGAGGATTTGGGGCTATATAATACTGATCTCTGCCCTCTGTAGATTATGAGCAGTTTTCTAAGTGTCTCTAATTTTAATCTCCCAAGCTGTGGCTTGTACAAAAATATATTCAATAGCCTCCTCTCTAGTGTAATATCTTTATATTAAGGATTTTTTCTCTTTCACCTCAGGAAGTCATCTTTGTGGCAGACCATCTCATTTAAAATGTAGTTTAACAACAGTGGCATTTTTCTGAGGAAAATTGGAAGTACCACAGGTGATAGATTCAGCTTTTGCCTCCGTCTGCTTACAAGTGTTGGAGACAGAAAAAATCATTTTGAAACACATTGCTGAAAGTTCAGATCTTTTCTGTTAGTGAAAGTAAGTAATTTACTTCTGTCTGTAAGTAATAATTATCTATATAGAAACCATAGTGATGGAGAAAGACAGCCCAGCAGGGTAAAAGGAGAATAAGTCCTAAGATTTTCTGAAAGCATTGAAGGGGATCAGTAAGCAATCTGCCTCTATCTCCTTCCTTCCATTGCACATACAGGATGGGCACATAATATGGAAAATAAAATAAAATAAAATAAAATAAAATAAAATAAAATAAAATAAAATAAAATAAAATAAAATAAAATAAAAATGAAAGCAGGTACGAAAAAATCACAGTACAGATTACTCTTTTGTGATTTGATGGTTAGAAATGGGGTCCAGCTTGCAAGAAGCAGGAGAAGGATAAAAAAAAGCCATGCTAGTCTGGGTTTAATCCTGATCTCGGAAGAGCCAGAGCTTCTCTGAAGTTATGCAGGCAAAAAATCTGGTCCATATAACAGTGGATGTGGATAAGTCAGAACACAGGTTAAGAGATACAGATCAGGTGTTCCTGCCTAGACCCTGACTGAACTTTGTCCTTATTTGTTCCATTATGTGCCTCCCACCCAGGAACCACAAAGTGACAGGGCTGTGGCTGCTGACCTACAGCTGTAGGCAGAGGAAGCCCTGGTGACCATGGGACTGTTTTCTGCTCCCTGCTCTGTTGTGTGCTAGGACAGATTACCATTGCTTAACTTCAAAAAGCACCATGGGTGGTTTCCAGGGAGCTTAATTTAAGTAAGTGGCCACAAAAACCCTCCCTTCTTTCCTTTAATTCTCTGCATTATTTTGGATATTCAGTCACATGCTCCTCCCAAGCAAGGCAGATTTTAGTTTCGGGAGAGGCTGGGAAAACAGCAGTGTAACAGTGCTTCTCCACTATATAGACCATCTAATATAACTCCCAGTGCTTCCTCCCAAGAGCATTCTTTTTTTATTTTCATTCCTCATTGCACCCTGGGCAACTTTCCTTTTGTAGACATTCCTACATTTTAATGGATCTTTAAACTCATCTTTATTTACCCATCCTTAGACTCAGTACTTTCTGTTCAGGGCCTTACCCAAAATTTTTTTCACACCACCAGGCCTCCCTCCCAAAATTGCTTCTGATCAGCAGTACAGCTTCATCTACAGTCAGTGCCCTGAGCACTGTGCCTCCCTTATCAGCCGTTTCAGGCAGGAGGGAAAACATACCCTATCCGCCTATGATATCCTCTTTATTTCCTTGTTGCAGCCCTTTTCATTTCTCCCTGGCTGTTCTCTGACAGCTGCAGCCCAGGCTCCAATCTGCTGCAGGTGGCTCTTTTTGCCCTTCAGGCTTTCTTCACCATTGTGATGCATTAATGAAGTAGAGCTCCCTGTCAGACTTCATCAGCAGTCTTGTGAAGGCAGAATGAAATCACTTCTATTGACCCACTGGCATATTTATAGGCTCCTTCTTTTTTGCTGAGTATGGCAGTTATCACCTTTCCATCCCCATGTTGTGTTTATTCAGCAGAAAGCTAAATCACATCTGTGCACAAGTGGAACATTAATCAGTAAATGTAAGCCTCTCATAAAGACTGCTGAACCTATCTAATTACCAGAGCTGGGACAGCTCACAACACCTACCCCTCAGAGGGGTTCACAATGCCATCAATCCACAGCCCTCCAAACAGAGCCTAGCAAGCTCAGACTTTTTCAGCTTTCCTTTTACTACACTCTGCCTGGAATGCAACATTTTAAGGTTTTCCTGGGCTTATTCCTGGCACCTCTCTTTTATTCTGCATCCACAGCAAACCCAACAGGGAGCATTCATTTTTAATTTTTAAACTTTCTATCTGTTCTATTTCTTCTTATTCTTCTTATCCAATGAATATAATAGAATAGTTTTAGTTGAAAGGGACCTACATAATATAATATGTATTTATGATAATAATTGCTTCCAACATAATCCGTTCCCACACACATCTGTATCTGCCCACCCTCCTCAAGAAATTTTCATCATTTGTCCACCAGTTATGAAAATCAATCACCCTTCTTGACCTTAGCATTGGACTTCATCACAGTCATAATTGTATGAGCGCTGCTCCAAAAGTAATGCCTCCTGTTTTATTATGTTGGCTCATGATGTCATTGGTGGATGGCAGATCTTGGTGGTATGGGAGAAGAGGTTGAACCTTCCCATCACAGAATCACAGAATCACAGAATGGCCAGGGCTGGGAGGTACTTCAAGGATCATGAATCTCCAACTCCCCTGCCACAGGCAGGGCCACCAACCTCCCCATTTAATACTTGACCAGGTTGCCCAGGGCCCCATCCAATCTGGCCTTGAACACCTCTAGGGACGGGGCATCCATAACCTCTCTGGTCAGCCTGTTCCAGCACCTCACCACTCTCTGGGTAAATCTTAATTCACCTAAATCTTCCCTCCCTCAACTTAAAACCATTTCCCCTTTTCCTGCAGTTATCAACCTTTTCAAAGAGCTGATACCAATATCAGTTACACTTCGTTGCAATGCAACAGATGGCAGGAGAGGGGCAAAAAGGCATCTGACATAGAAGCGTGTATGAAGCAAATATATGCCATTGAAATCCTCTATGCGGAAAAAAATTGTACTCACTGATGTTCATGGGCACTTGCTGAATGTTTGTGGGGACCAAACAATGGATGTCAACACAGTGAGGCAATGGGTGGTGACTTGCAGCAGTAGTGACAGCAACGTGAAAGACAAAGCATGTTCCTGATAGTCATGTTTATGAGCATGGCCTGCAGGTTTTTGTTTGTCACTGGTGAAAATGCATAGCTTATGGTGGTGACTATGGTGAAAAATTTTTTTACAGCTGAGAATTTGCTCTATCAAATAGTGTTGTTGTGCTCTTTGTATCTGTTGTAATTTCCATGGAAATAATAAGGAGGCATTATTTTTAGAGCGACCTACATAATAAAATAGAGTATACTATTACATCAGTACGGTAGCACTTTCAATAATGATGCATAAGTAGCAAAAGGTTTTGATAAACTTTATGAAAAGCAGTTAACTCAAATCTATGATGGAAAAGAGGTGATGTTGGGCAAGATTGTACCATTTCCAACTCATATCATTCTATGATTCTATGATTTTATTTCTTAATGAGATTACAGATTTGGCCCCTCAAGCTACCCGTATGGATAGATATAATTTAGCTTCTGAAAGATTTACGGCTTTTTTGCTTGTTCTTCCTTCAGTCCAATGAAATTAGTAGTTTTTCTTCTGAGTTTCAGTTACACAGTTTATTTTCTGAAAGACTGCTCAGCTCCATCTAGAATACATCAGATGGATTAAAAACTGGTAAATCTATAAATCTTAACAGAGGGAGGCATCATCTTCTGGGGATATTTTTAGGCACTAATCTTTTATTAGTCCAGTGCTATTTTTAACAGTCAGGAGGAAAAAATTGCAGGTAGATTTTACCAATGAGGTAACCTATATAATTTACATATGACAAATCAATTCCAGTGAGAAAATAGCTAATTTTAGCAGCATGCATTTTAGTAAAATTTAATCTATGAATCAGGATTATACATTGTGTTTATGAGAGAGAAAAGTAGTTCAGATTTGGGGTCAAGAATCAATGTGATGCTATGTGTCTACTAAAGGAAGTAAATTTGGCCCTTGACTGAGTGATCAAGGGAATATCGGACAGAAACTAAATGTTTAAGCCACAGTGAAGTCATTAAAAAAATGGTAATGGCTTCTAAGTTCATCACATGAGAAGTTGAGAGAGCTCCAAGAATTAATTCAGTAACTAGAAAGCCTGATTACTATATGAATCCAAAGAAACTCCATTTAGAGTATCCCAGTATATTTCAGGAGGAAATGTGATCAATTAATTACTTAAATAGGATATAAATTTTAGACGTTAGTAAAACTGTTTAGCTAAATGGACAAAAATACATGCACAGCCAGAGCTTGGTCACTTCTGCCAAGCAGATTCTTTGTTGGAATAAAATCTGAGACAATATTAAAAACAAAGGGAAACAGCTATTGAGACAAGCTACTCAGGTTTGCATTGTTTTCTCTGTAACATATATAAACTAAGATAAAACCTCTAAAAATAGATGCATATTTCAATCAAAATTTGCTGCACCTGATAGATTTGTTTGTTACCATTTTAGAAGATTAAAATATGCAAGCAGGTAAACTTGTGTCATTTTTGGGTAAAGTTTTCATGTTCAAAAGAGGTATATCTTCATGTCCAATAATAGTCCTCATTCAAACTCTCAAAATGTTACTGACGACAAAATGGATAATTACATTTTTAGGGGTTTTACTAAGCTGTTGAAGGAAACTATTAGACCCAGGAGGAGATGCCCGAGAAATTCCTATTCACATCACTGGAATACAGGTTAATAGGTATTAGTTGCAAAGATCATGTAAACCACACACAGGAATTCAAGAAATTCCAATCTAGATTACTGAAATAACTTCTCATTGGACGTGCAACCTCCTTTAGCTTACCTGACAGAGGTTTTATGGAAACTGGTGATTAGAGATCTATAATATTCTGTTTAGTGACTTTATGTAGTTAGGCGAACTTTTGTCTCTTTCGTTCTGAAGGAAGGCAGGAGCTCTAACCCTTATGAATTCTTTCTGATTAATGTGTTGATTTAATCATACAATCATTATTGGTTACCTTTTCTAGGCAACATCATTAAACTATTGTTAGAAAATAGTAGGTAACTACATCCCATCAAAACAAACAAACACGGAAATAATAATCATGGTTGGTAATTTAACACTGATAGATCCTTAGATTTCCTTACCATTAATGTTTATTCAGCAGATCTAATGTTGTTTTTCCACAGGTCCAAAGAGTGGACTTGGCCTTGAATGACACTATTTCAAGTGATTTTCTAGCTTCATCTCTGTTTGTAAAAAGCTTTGGCATTTCCTTATAAAAGTAAGCTAGAAATCCCAGATAAGCCTTTATTTATGACATCTGAAATCTTTCAAATACAATAGCCTTGTAAATACGAATTAACAATACTTTATTATCTTATTGTGAGGACTAAGATTATTCCAAGAAAAGCCAAATTAAACTAGAGAATCTTCCTCCGGGATCTGAGTATTTAAAAGAAGCTCATCATGAATGTGGAATTGATTACACTGTTTTGAAACAAAATGAAAGAATCAAACAATGCATTTCTTTTTCTGTTGGGAAAAGCAGTGTGTAAGCAGCTTGAGATCTCAGCATCATGTTCTCTGTGTATCAGATACTTTGCCTTCACCCAACAAAGAAGGTCTATTCAGCCAGGGAACTGATACAGCCTGAGATTATTTATGTTCCTTGTGCTATGAGATAAGAGATAGGAGATTATGTCTACAAGCATGTGTGTAAATGCAACTATAGAATAAGAATCATGGACATCTCTTCATCATCATCTAATAGCGACACAGTTACCACAAAGACACCAAACATCAATTTAGCCCTCAAGCAGTGAAGATATCAGGGAAGCAGAGAAGGCTAGAGCCATCCAAATGAGGACTACTTCTGTTAGGAATGCTCAGCTCTCCAGCTATAGCACAGTTTTGACGTTTGAAGTAATGCCTACTAAATGCTTTCAGAAGACCACCACAGAACTGCAAGACCAAGCATTATTATGTGGTCTTACAATTCCAAGCAAAAAAGACAAGGGAGAATGTGCACATTTAAGCTTGGGTAACTCTTTACCCTGCCACGTGCCATTCTTCAGCTTGCACTAGAAGCAATACATTCAGGTACTCAGTTCCCTTTTAAACTTGTGATTGAAGACAATTAGAGACTTGGAGTGTGTTTCCATGTCCTCATTTAACTATTTTATCTCCAGATTCTAAGATTTGATAGAAAGATTTGTCAGAAACAGCACTCTTGGTGAGGGATCAATACCTCTCAAGTTTAGACGGTCCATTTTATTTGGTCAACTTTACCTTTAGAAAAACACACATTCCTTTGTCAGTATCCTATGGAAGGAGTGGTAATTTCTTAAAGATCAAATACTGGCTGTTTTTTTGTCTTAAAAACAATCTCAAGTTTGTAATATTGACCTAAATGATCCCTACTTGGTTGCACAGACATCACTGAGTCACTTACAGACTGCATGAATAAAGACAGCCACTATGAAATTCATCACAACAGGAACTGAGAAATTTCACTCAAGAAAACAAATTTATAGTGTTACCTTGTGCCCCTTTAGAATGGAAAAATACTCTAGGAGTAGTCTGGGGAGCATATAAGACAGGTTTAGTCTCTGGACACCCCCCACAAACTAATTCTGAAGCAAGTAACCTCAAAAGTTAATCTTTGATTGCTGCAGAACACAAGAGAAAAAACGTTTAAGCTGAAGACAACAAAACTTCTACTTATGCCATGAAACAACCCAGGATAAAATAGGGATGAGCAAGGAGGTTCTTGAAGAGTATTATCCTCTCTGTGAGATATTGGTCTGCTATATGAGTTACCTTATACATATAGAAAAGTTTGTCTATGGTCACTGGGACAACCTCATCTCAAATTATCTAGAAAAAGAGATATTTTAGATCTTTCCAAGCCTCCAGTCATAACACTGCTATTCTGAACTTACATACTGTTCATGACAGACTCTTCAAGTCTGATATTTTGACTGTTTTTCCTGATATCTTGACTGTTACACATCTGTATGCAAAGTCACAATCCTGCTGACGTAGTGAGGGTTATTGCCATACCTTGCATTTTGACAAAATGGTAGAAAGAGTAGGGATGAAAGGGATGGGAATAAGTATGAGAAAAAAGGAAAATAACAAAAATCGACAAATGCTTTTCTCAGCATTATGTCAAACATGTTTACAGAACTGCACAATTAATAAAAAAATCTGCATTAGAGTCCCTAATTACTATTCTACACAGGGTGGAATACTTCTTCATTATCCCTTTTTGAATTGATTGTGTACATCAAACAGTCAAGATATAAATAAAATATGCCTGCATGCATAATACCCTCACATTAAAGCTGAAGGCAATTAACCTATGATTTTTCATTAATTAAATTAAAATAGCCCTCTGAAAATGTCTCAAATCAAAACAAGTTCTTTGCAGAGTATTTTTTTTCTTTCCATGTTGCAAGGAGACTACTTGTAAAATTGTTGGTCCAATAAAATTACAGTAAACCTCCTGAATTTTATCAAAGTCTACCAATTTTCAGCTGTGACTACAGTGTTCTAAGTTCTACACTTAATTACAATACTAGCTTTATTATTGCATCTTTAAAATAGTATCTAGAGATGCTTTCCCACTATTTAGCATATTATTTTTATTCAATTTATTACTAATTATGGTGATGTTCTTCATAGAAATGCAGTGGGTATTGATCTGTTCAGAAACTTGGCCTCAAGTTGTACCAAGGGAGATTCAGGTTGGACATTAGGAAAAATTACGCACTGGAATGGGCTGCCCAGGGAGGTGGTAGAGATGCCATCCCTGAAGGTGTTTGGGGAATGTTTAGATGTTGCACTGAGGGACATGGTTTAGTGGGAAAATATTGGTGATAGGTGTACAGTTGGACTGGATGATCTTGGAGGTCTTTTCCAGCCTTAGTGATTCTACGATTCTATGATTCTATGATTCCATGAAAAAAGATTGGACCCTAGGAGCAAGCCATATTTTTGGCGCAAATTTATATACATAACAACAAAGATGGATAGTGCAAGGATTTAATAGAGTTTTATGGTTATCTCCAGTTAGCAGAACTGATGCTGCATTACGTTAAGAGTAAGTCTGCTTGCTACTCTATACACAAATATATTTCTTGTTAATCACTCTATTCAGATAAATGGGACTGTTCTAATGACACCTTCTGATAGTTATTTGCTTTGTCGATTTTAAGGATACACAATCATAAAACAGGAAATATGTATTAGAGCTAAGAATACTTAGTGGATGATCAAAAACACGTACAATGTGATATTACTGCTTCTAAGATATGATTGTTTGCTTTCCTTGGTTTTACATAATAGCTACCCTTATGGCCAGTCAAGGTCTCAGATCTGGATGAAAAACTTAAAAGTATGGTTTTGTTGGGGATTTTGTGTTTGTTTGTTTCTTTGCTTTTATATAGGTTCATTTTGAAACCTGATGATTCAGAATTAATATAGTTCCGGTTACTTACAAACCTTCGATAGTAAAAAGACACAAAATAAACTACTTGTTTGTTGCCTCTAAGAAATAAACCTTCTTACTGTAGAAATGTTTGATTAAAGTTTCACTCCTGAAAAGGGAATTAAGGTTTTCAAGTACAGAAGACATGAAACAGTAGTGGTAGATTCTTCTCTATTGGTCACACATGCCAGAGTGATAGCAGGAGGACAAGGCTTTGCTCCATCTCCAAAGCGTTGCTGATAGCCCTGGGACCACATTCACAGAAGAGGAGAGATAGTTTATTGTAGGGCAAGGAGAGGTTTTTTCATGCCTTTAGCATCCAAAGAAAATGCAGCATGGATTTTAGAAGGTACAACCAAACAGCTGCAGTAAGTCTCATGGGAGTAGCAATGACAGAAAGAGAAGAGCATTGCTTGCTCACAAGAAGTATAGGAAGTTGAATATTGGAATATGAATGGATAAGGACAGATATTTTGTCATTTCTATATTGTCAGACATCGCAATTTGAAATCTCTTGCCACAGGCAAAAAAATTGCCTTGGTTCTTGTTCCTTTGTAGGGGTAATATTAACCTTCCTCATGTGCTGTGAGAATAACTGCATTGAAGATTGAATAGAATTGATTGAAGATGACAATGAGTTATTAAATGAGACCAATAGATACATCTGTTGTGTCACAACTTCAGATCAGACAAGTTCAGATTCTCTCCTCCATTTTTTTTATAGATTATATAAGCCTCAAGACTTTGGATTTCTGCTAAGGAGAATTCCAAACTTCTGATAACCACAAAGCCTTTTGCACTATTTTTCCTTCTTCTTCCATACTGCTATTGGAAAGTAATTCCCAGCCGTTGCTTTTTCTTGAGATCTCTGGTGTAATTCCATTCACACACTGATAACTCAATAGTTCAGTTATTACTAACACATGCTTTTTTGTTCAAATATTCATCATGTGCTTGCCTGTTCTCCAAAAGGAATTAATTTTAGATGTCTAAGACCACTGAATCTTGGTCAATCTAGAGAAAAAAAGAGGTGAAATAAGTCAGGCATATCTTTTCTAACAAAAATACAGAAAATCATCACATTTTAACTTTTTGTGATTTGGCAATTTAATGGGAAATAATAATCGTAAATTTCACAATGAACTGTAGTTTCACCTACCTATTTTCCCTCAGATGGTCTAACTGATTAACAGTCTAATTAAACTCACAATAAATTTTCTTAACCTGTTTTTAGCTTTGAAGATAACCACTTCAATTTCAGTCCTGAAAGAGAGCTTATGGGCCTAAAATCTTTTCTTGCTCTATTACAGATCCTATTTCTCACACAAATCTTGCCTTGCATTTATTTCTGCATATGAGCACAATTGGTATATGGTTGAATATTCAAAACTACTTTCCTCTCAGAGCAAAAAATAAATACAAACTCTCACTGAAGTCACAGCAGAGGACATGGAAAATTAATTATACTACCCACATATCAAAAAAGAAGCCATCTCATATTTATTTTTAAGCTCAAATTCCTGCACCTTTAAAAAAAAAAAAAAAACAATGGCTTTAGGAAATGTAGTATTAGTAGTTAGACAGAAGACTCAAGTACTGATTTCTCTTAGACATAAGGAAGAAGTTTTTTACAATAAGAGTAGTGAGGCACAGGCTGCCCGTAGAGGTGGTGGATAGCCAGTCCTTAGTCAGGTTGGATGGGGCTCTGAGCAACCTGATCTAGCTGTCTGTTCATTGCAGTGAAGTTAGACTAGGTGACCTCTAAAGGTCTTTCCAATTCAAAATATTCTGTGATTTTACGACAGCACAATTAGTGACTGACCACCAACCAATGCTTGAACATTTGCTGAGCTGTGACATCTCCATAGCCAATTCCCCCAGTTTTATGCTTTTGCATGATACCACATGGTATGGAATATCCTTCTGACCAGTTTAAGTTGTCTGTCTTGCTTCAGTCCCCTCCCAGCTCCTTGTGCACCCTCAACCCCTTGCTGATATGGCAGCACAAGAAGCTGAAATTTCTTTGGGTCTTTGCAGCTACTGCTTGACAACAGCTGAAACATCTCTGTGCTATTGATGCTGTTTTTCTCCTAAGTCCAAAACATGGCCTCATACCAGACACTATGAAAAAAATTAACCCCATTCCATAATAAAAGAGGAGTCTGGCAGTGCCCTTTATTTACTACAGAACAGGAAAACTAGTTCCATATCTCTATTCTTCTGTCAAAATGCATGTATGGATAATAGCACATCGCATTGGAGATGCAACCGGTTTTGAAAAATAAACAATAAAAACATGGAGACTGCAGGTTACTGTATATATTTTTACAGCCAGCTGGAGTCACTTTATAGGCTGAGCTACATCCCCATACCTGTGCTATAAAAATCATTTTGCCTGGAAAATAAGCACAGTGAACAAAGGAATGGGATTCATTGCATTTCTGACGGATCTGTGATATTTTGTGATTCTAAGCTCTGGAAGTTATTTTTTAACCTATACAGGAAAAATTCAATTATGGTCAGAATGGAATGTAATTACATTTTATCCTTAAATAAAAACAATATCAATGACACAAATAAAATAGAATAAAGTATGCCACTTATATCCAACTTATATCCAGGACATTGACTAGGTCAGCATTTCTCTTCCAAAGTTACCTGGATTTTATACGTGGCTTCTTGTAACACTTTCTGCCTGTCATCTGTTGTGTTTTTTTTTTTATTCTCTTCAACAACTGTTTTCACAAAAGGTAACTAATCAAGAAATTGTAGTTGAACCAAGTTTCTGATGTGTACACCAGTGTCTTAGATACCATAGGTGCTAATAAAAGAGAGTGTCACATGTTAATACAGAAATTGAGATTTTTTCCTTTACTCCATGCATGTGAAGCATTTTATGGTTTTATGCAGCATTAACTAAAAATAACAAAAAAATATGATTTCTCTACTCTTCTCCCTTCCTCTCCAAGAAGAAATAACTTGTGAAAAGATATCAAAAAAGCAAAAAACAAAAAAAACCATGGTTGGCAAACTCAGATCTTTCTGGCTGCAAAATACTCCATCACCAAAGTCTCAGGGGATATGCATGAGTACAAGAATTGAAATTGCAAACATTTGTGGTGTCACAGGCTATCACCTGGCTTCCTATGATTATCACCTAAACAGACAAACAAAAGAGAAAAAACTATTATCAAATTCAGAAGGAAGGAGAGTGGGAGCACTCTGCCTGATGCTTTGGCTTAACAGAGAACCATCACAGCCAGCTTCATCCAGAAAAGCTCCAGTGTGCAAGACAGCCAGGATAAGCAGACATATCACATGTCAGGGAATTAGCCCAGGATTTTCTCTTTTATGTCATGCTTAGGATATTTCAGGATGAATGAAACATTTTACCAAGTTTAAGAGTTATGGATAGCTATGCTGGTTTTCAAACATTATTTCTGTCATTTCCACTGCCTGGAAATAAAGAGGGAATATAGACAAAGTATTCTGACTGCACAGAGCTTCCTCAGGCAGGAGTCTGAAGGTTTTCCATAAAACTCTTACTGTCTTCTGCAAGGCCAAGAGAAGAATACAACTTAACCATAATTCATTTCACAGCAATGGGGGAAAGCAAGAACACAAATATAGTAATATTTTTTAAAATTGCAAATGGATCTAAAAATGACATGAAACAATGTGCTGAAGCATCATGAATGCATACTCAAGAGCTGTTCAGATCAGAAACTGACCACTGTGTCCTAGAGAACTCTGCACAATTCCAGCTCAGCGACATATTACTGCTTGACTGAACTATTATTTGCGTAAAACTTCCATTTTGTAAGTGCTGGACTATTTTACTAATAAAAATACCCAACAACAACAAATAATGGATCGCTGGTATTTCTTTGTGGTATCTGCTTTACCAAGATAAAGAAAAGAAAAGGCAGGGGGGTTGGAACTACATGATCCTTGGGGTCCCTTCCAACCCGGGTGATTCTGTGATTCTGTGATTCTGTGAAAGTTACAGAAGTCTTCTAGTATGAATGGCCTGAATAAGAGTTCTTGTCATTTTCCTATCTGTCAGGAGATTAGAAAAGAAACAATCATTTAAATTAGTTTAAATTTCCTAAATAAAGAAAAAAAGTAGATAAAATTCCAACAAACTATACATTTAGAATGTACTTGAAATCACTGCACTATATACTTCTATTATTCAAGGCAAACAGAAGATATAGGCTTACAAATTACAAATTCAACCCATGTAATGAAACAGATACAGCACAGCATGGTGTGTCTTTTCTTAAAATAAGGATTGTGACAGAATACAAAACCGCTAAATAAGCTTAATTCTTGTCTCACATTCTAGGGATGAATCCACAGTCTGAGCTCTACGAGTATGAGCACTGGCTTTTAAGACTTGTGCTACTTCCAATCTATTCCAGCTCCTGTTAGAGCACAGTCAGATAATGCTGAAGGTATTTACAGTTATGTGGGAGAAGTTCAATCTCCAAACTCCCATGAGCCATGTTGGGGAGTTTCAGGGCTTCACTCTTGTGGTCCAGAAAGGCACAAGCAATAACTTTATCTTCATATAGTACCCTCTCCTCAGTGATAAAGAAGCACAGAGTCTTCCAAGGAAGAGAACTAAAGGATTTCCTTAGCAGTTGAAGGGTCCTTGGGCAGGAATATCTCCTCTGGCCCTATATTCTAGCAAATTTGTTCTGGGTGTTGTTGCTGAGTGAGAAAGAACAAAAAAACATGGGGGGTTTCTGTTTTTATCTAGGGCTCTTTGAAGCTAAAATTTCAGAAAATATTATTTATCTGCAAAGGTGTATAGGGGTCCCTCCCCTATTGAAAAGGACCTTGAGGTGTTCTCATTTATCGTCTTTTGAAGTCTGCACAAGTTATATAGAGTTTGTGCTAACTTTCTGTGTGAAGAGAAGGAAAGAATTACTTTCTGCAAGGGACTCCACCAAGGCATCAACAGCCAGCCAAATAGAGCAAGGTGAGTGGAAATTCATATGCTTCAGGTTAAGTGAAAGACAAAGGCTTCCAGAGACCGCAGTTTCCTCTAAGGTAAGGCAGAGCATGGCAATAACCAAAATGGTACATGAATGCGAGCTATATGGATGGTGGATGCAATGTGGAAAGTTCAGAGGTGCAAAATAGAGCTAAAAAGTAATTCAAGACTGAAGCCATAGCTATCATCCCTCTATTGGCTTTGCTCTTCCTAAGCTTGATGGTAATGCATGGGAAAGAGATGATGTGAAATCTTCTACAAGTGACAGGGAAAGCAAATCTTTAATGTGAAAAAGAGAGTATAAATGGATGGTGCTGAGAGAGGGTGGGAAGGTCAAAGTGCTGTGACAAGATTACATTTGCAGAAGGACTACAAAAGGAAATAGGAGGGCCAAGATGCCAGCTGCAGTACTCAAAACAAAAAGATTTTACAGCACTTAAGGTGCAAAGGTCTGGGTGTGAGTATGATTCGTGATCACTTAAAGATATTCTGCAGAAGAAATCTGTTCAACGCGGCTATAAGGTTGGACTAGACACACTTGGATTCCGATCCAACTCAGGACTATGAAATGAGAAGAACTTCAGTATCTTCCACAGTAACAAGTGAAGGAAGGAGAGTACCTGTAATTTCACGGGATCAGTGTAATTGTTCTTACAATTTTATGCATGAAAAATTCCTATTTTCTCCACAAAATGTTGGCACTTACTATGCAAATGGAAACCTGTTGACCTACTGACCAAAATTTCCTGCTACTGATTAAACAAAATTTCCCTGAGAGCAAGATACCATTTTCTGAGTTGGTCTATAACAAATGCCTCCAGGATATTTCATATCCATGTTTCTACAGCAACAACTAAATGCAGCATATGACTTCTGGTTGTTCCTGTGTTGCAAATAATAAAAGCAAGTGACGTATGTCTAATTGTACACTATTGCATGTGTTAAGGTCTTTCAAGAGGAAAAGAAACAAAACAAAATACCAAAAACAAATTATATTAGAACTGAAGGCCTTGTCTGTTCATACACAAACTACCTTAGTTGAAGAATTCCCTCACCACAGAGGGAAAGTGTTAGGCTTCAGGTGAGAGCAGTCTATGGGTTTTACATCTATACTGCACTGCAGCCAAAGCTTATGCCTGAGAGTAATGACCAGTGCAAAGTAGCAAGTGACAGTGACAGATAAAATGCTATTGCAGAGTAAAATATCCAGATATCTGAAGATAGTGTTTTAGATGTAAACAGGAAATAAAGTGATTTTAGCCTGTGTTTAAAGTGCTTGGTTAATGAAATAAAAGGATTTCTCACTAACCTCTCAGACTCCATCCAAAAATTGAGAGTTCAGCAGTATTAAATCAATCAATCACACATGCACACTTCCTTAGCGCTGTTCCATTTAGTTCTTTATGACAAGGTCATACATAAGCTGTCTAAATTTCTTGGACTCAGTTGACAATAATTACTTTACTCCTGGCTACTGTCCTTTCAAATTTGTCCCTAAGCTGGCATGTTCTCTTCATCAAGCCTTTTATGACCGTCTGTGGAAATGCATGAAAGTATTTTCCAGAGACGGATATAATGCAGAAGCAAGAGTTAGTGTGCTAAGGTGCTAAGTAACTTTAAAAAAAAAAGAAAAAGAGAGAGAGAGAAAGGCCCAAGAATGTGTGCATTGAGTGCTGTGACATCAGGTCTAGTTCAGTCTGGAAAAGCAGATTTTCAGGTGACAGGCAGATATGGTAAAGTGCACAGCCAAGGCCACAGGCCCTTCATGGCAGAACGCATATACTACAGGGAACTGGGAAGAAAGTATTGCTGCTTCTCTTTCCAGTGTTCAATTTACTACATGGATAAGACTCACTCAACACTATCCATCATGTCTCTTCTATCTTCTGTATCTCTCAGTGTTCATTCTTCTGGGTGGAAAAAAGAAACAACACGGGGTTTTCATATTGTAAACAATTTTGAAAATATTTACAATATTTAAAGGTATTCTGTGACTCAACACATTGAATATACAACTCAATTTTTTCAGCTACAACTCTTCTTTCTACAGTTCTGTTTTGTTTGTTGTTGTTTTTTTTATTATTATTATTAAATTTACCTCTCCTTCAGATGCATTTAATTAAAACATTATGCTTTCCTGACAGATCTTCAGCAAGATGGGAAATTCAGAATGAAGCCCATGTAAGGCACTCACTTCAGTGTTTGAAAAGTATGCTCAACTAAGCAATGAACTGTTAAATTTCTACAAAATAGTTGGACATATTTAGCAGCTTCTTTTGTTTGAAAAAACTCACTGAAAGACTCAAAGCTTTGCAGATTTACATGTTAATAAACATTAATCTGCAAATGGTTCATGGAGACATCTTGCAGCCTATGAGCTCAGACTGTTGTTCCTGCTGCCTGCTTGATGTTAGCACCATCCCTCTCAGCCATGGTAGTCACCTGGCTGGGTTTCTGCTTGCTCACAGAATGACTCCTAAAGAGCTTCCAAAGGCCATGATATTTTAATTCAAACACTCTTGTTAACCCCCATATCATGTCTGCTTCTCATAAACAACCTTCTGAATGCAGATCTACTCAGCAAATATTGATGGAGGCAGAGAAGGCAGTTTTTGAAGAATTTGCTAAGTCAAAAAATCAGTAAGAATCAACTCATTATTTTGTGTACCACAATTTCAATGCTTCCCAGACAGATATCTGCAAAAAAATCTATATATACAGAGAAGAAATTCCTCAATATCTCCATATCAGGATCCTCTAAGAACATCTCAAGATAAACAGTCAAGAATTGAGATGTTCAGCCTCCTTAGGCATTTTTTAAAATTCTCATTCATTGTGGGTCTCTGTTTTCCTAACAAAGCCAGAGTGCTTTTCCGTCAGACTTGTTCTCTTGGCTTATAAGATTTTCATAACATAATATTTTGGGGTATCATCTTTCAGTTATAATTAAATTCAGATAACTTGTAATATGCTTTTTCCTTGGGGACAGCAAATTTACAGTAAAAAGAAAAAGAAAAAGAGAAGGAGAAAGAGGACTGTGAATATTAAATGACAGGGTGAACACTCAAATTACCATAGATTTAACATTTACATTTTTCAAGGTCATGTGTCAAATACAAATGAAATAATGAACCTTTGTTACTCCGTGGTATCCCATGCCAGACAGTTTATGCATCAGCATCAATACAATGGCTTTGATGAACTGCACTCCCGCGCCCTGCTGCTCTAACCTGGAAGTTAAAAAGCCAGCAATTAAGTTTCCAAAAAAGAGCAAGAAAACCGGGAAAAACTGTGTCTGTGAGCTGCCAGGATTCTTAATTGCAGAATTGTTACTTAGCACAGAACTAAATAAAATATGCAGAAGAAAGGTAAATGGACTAGAGCAAGGATGTTAATGAAAAGGTTGAGTAGGCGGCAGTGATAAGTTTCACATTTGACCCTTGAGGCACATCAGGGAAACAGCAAGGTGGGAGCATGGGAGAAAAAGAAAGTTCTGAAGGAACTGTAATTTACACTCCCATGATGGAGAGTACAGGAAAAACATGCATGTAGGCTACTCCTTCAGAAGACATAGGGCTATGTGAAAACACTCTTCCCAACTTGGATTATTTATTTTATTCTAAGCTATATCACTATAGTGCCTTCCAGAAAGGTAAATTATAGTTAAATATATGCTGCAAAGGAGGTTTGTATTATCCAGGTTAGGGTTTTGTATCATTAGAGAACCATTTTCACTTGGAACATGCATCTTTTCCTTTTTTTTTTTTTTGCTCTTCTTTCAGCATGGCATAAAACAAAGCTATAGGTAATTTTTCTGTTCCTTGTGCTTTACTGGGAAATACACATTACTGGAAATGTAATGAGTGACTCTGGATTTGCTTGTGTTGCAGTCGTATTGTGAAACCACTCATTTCAGGAAACGTTTAAAATTTTCAGCTACTTCACAGAATGGCTGTTTCATTCGGTCATTCTGTAAAATAGGAATAAGTTTCACAACTTTAACAAAGTTACTGAAACTAGTAGGGAGACACCATACCTGATATCTTGTTGCTTGGATTAACTTAAAAAGACAGCATGCAAGATTACTTTGATTCCTTAGTTATTACTAAAGCCAAATGGACTTCCACACTTATTTCTGAAATCTTCATGCAATATACTCCATTTGCCACTACCGCAAAGATATCTTCCTAACTGAGATGACCATGACATCCATTCCTAACTGAGATGACCAGCTCCATGTGAGCTACGAGATATGGTTTAGTAGCTTGTGGTACTAATAGGAATGGGAGGGTGGTTGGACTAGATGATCTTGCAGGTCGTTTCCAACCTTGCAATTCTGTGATTCTGTGATTCTATGACATTAGCTACTATATCTGCCTTGCTTTTCAGTGTATTCATCCACCTGATTTCACAGATGACTGTGTTGTGTGGGAAATCTGCTCAGATTGGACAGTGGGATGATAACCTAGAAGCCAAGGTCAGTTAACGCAACGGTATCAGTGGCTGGAGAATTTTGTGGGTCTGGGTGAATCTTTTCTGACAGGCTTAAGATACGAGAACAGGTTTAAGATTCACTTAAGCCAAAGTGCCAGTTTGGTCACCTACATCATTGTCATGAGGGCCAGTGCATCTTCTAGATATGTTTCTGCAGCAGAGTCAACAGAAAGACTGCTGAGCACTGAGAGCAGATTATGCATGCTATGGAGGCTGTTAATGATCCCTGGTGGGAGAGAGCTTGAGATACACCCACATTTGGGAATGGTACCCAACAGAGCTGTATGGGGTGAGAATTTTATTCCAGATTGTTGGATGGTATTTTTGAGAATGGGACTAAACAAACCCCTACAGGTCCGTTCCATGAATTATTGTCTACCATGCATGTTTGAAACATACGTTTAATATCACTTTTGGAAGAGCCCTAGCCTTGTGGGTATCTTGCTTTTCAATGCATCAAACTAAACAGAGGACGCAGAGCCTCCAGTACTTGGGTGATTTTAGTAGTGAGTTCAGTTCTATCATTCCACAGCACAACAGTAGCATCAAATAGGAGAAAACTGATGAAAAACTGAAAGGCCACTTCTGGCATTTCATCTGAGGTAAGGTCTCAGGAAACATAAATTTTGGGCAAGTAGTCTTGGTACACCATTATCCCCTTGAGACTAAGCTTGAATATCAGTGTGGTCAGCTTGCCTTTCTCACAAATGAGTGTATTGAGGTGTCTGTCTTTTTCTCAGGTGCTGAAGACAGAAAGATTTTGTTATGTTTGTATATTTAGACAGTAAGCAATAAGCATTTATGAGATGATCACAACAACCATGGACTGTAGCAATATGTAAATGTTATCATCTTCAACACTCACATAGAATATGGGAGATGCTTCTTTAGTCCAACATTTCTTGATTAGAAATATTGTCACGACAGTGTAGAATTTCATATCTCTGAGGAACAGAGGAAGTACAAAAGAATTAACTAGCAATTCCAGAACAAAGAAATAGATGAATAATAATAACAGCAGGAAGCAAAAAAAATAGTGATCTTTAAAACTTACCTGGCAAGCAGGTAGTACTCTATCTGGGCATTGATTTGGGATCTCGGCTTGCATTTTAGATCTCAGCAGTAGTTGCACAGCATTATTCCTTAAGTATCAGGTAGTTGGGAACTTCCTATACTTTTTGTAAAGTTCTTTCCTGAAGCTACTTTCAAAATTCAGAGCCTTCTTCAGCAGTGACTGCAGAAAAAAAGCAAAGGATCCTTCTCCAGCAACTCCTTTTTCACAATATGCCTGTTACCGAATGAAACAGTCAAATAGTGTAGCAGAATATCCAGCACGTCAGTCATTTCATAAAACGCATGAAACTTTTAGTCATTTTGCCAAATCAGTGAGTGAAGGAGTCATTTTAAAAAATGACTGAAAATTTCAGTCATTCCATGAAATGACTGGTTTTGTGATACCTCTAACATATCATGCACTAAAGGAAAGGCTTAGGGAGAAATTTCAAAGCAGATAATGTTCTTCACACCCCCTCTTGTGGTTATAAGAAATAACGCCATAAAATACTATGTTCTACCGAGATCTTTTGTTTAAAGACTGCAGAGATTGTTCAAGAATGAAGTAAGGATATTTGGGAGCTCTTGCTTTGCAGGAGATTATATTCTGATGCTTTGTATTCTTCCTTGAAAAATCTCAGGCAGAGAAGTTAATTTACTCTCATTAGTAACAGCCCATGGTGTTTGAACTGGATGCCTCTGCAGAAATCCAAGACAAATAATTTGCCAAAAAAGGACTGTGATGATGGATTCACTAGCAATTTTGTGTTAGCTGTGATTATGTAGTACAAATGTATATGTCATATAGCTAAATGTAATCTTCAGTTTGCTTTGAAAACCATCCTAAAATTTTCTAGTCTTCAAGTACAGCTGAAACAAAATGAAAGTCCAGAGAATGCTTTTCTTAGCAAATGCCTAGCACAGAAGGAGCTTTAACAAATCATAGAATCATAGCATGGTTTGGGTTTGAAGGAACCTTTAAGATCCCCTTTAACCCTCTGCTATAAGCAGGGACACCTCCCTCTAGACCAGGTTGCTCACTGCCCCATCCTTGAATGCTTCCATGGAGGGGGCATTCACGACCTCACTGGGCAGCCTGCTCCAGTGTTTCACCACTCTCACAGTAAAGAATTTCTTCCTACTATCTAGTCTAAATCTACCCTCTTCCAGTTTTAAACCATTTCCCTTCATCCTGTCACTACCTGTCCTTATAAAAAGGCCCTTCCCAGCTTTTCTGTAGGTCCCTTTCAAGTACTGGAAGACAGCTATAAGTTGTCCTTGAAGCCTTCTCTTTTCCAAGAGCTCCATCTCTCTCTGTTTGCCTTCACAGGGGAGGTGTCCAGCCCTCTAATCATCTTTGTGGACCTCCTCTGGATCTGCTCCAACAGCTCCATGCCTTTCTTGTGCTGGGGGCCCCAGAACTGGATGCATTACTCCAGGTGGGGCCTCATGAAAGCAGAGTAGAAGGGCAGCATCACCTCCCTCAACCTGCAGGTCACATTTCTGTTGATACAATCCAGGATACAGTTAGATTTCTGGGCTAAAATCTCACATTGCCAGCTCATGTTAAACCTTTCATCAACCAGAACCCCCAAATCCTTCTCCCCAGGGCTATTTTCAAGCCAAACGCTGATCAGTAGCTATCTAAATCCTAGCAACTTTGGACAAAAAATCTGCCTATAAGGTAAAGATCATATGTTTCCTAAGAAGAAACAAATAATTGATCCACTGATAAGATTTGAAATTCACTGAAATGATGAATTAACAGAGTAACATCAGTCCAATCATAAGAAGAGATCAGGATAAGGAGGAAGGTGATCATGATTTACTGTAAAAATTATTGCTTAATTTCAAAATGCTTTAAAATTCTGAGGTAAATTACAGTAGAAATTTTGATCAAATACATACACCTCTGGATCTACCTTCCTGTAGAAGGAAATCAGCACTTTGTCTTTGGGAAACTGACTATTAAAGGCCTGCTTACAAAAATTGTATCATACCTCAAGTCCCTATCAAACGGGTAATGCCAGAAGGAAAATGAAGTCCATCGTAAATATTACTTGTTTTGGATGATACGTAGAACAATATCAGCCCCAGCATTCTCTGAAGGTCTTCAGCATGGAAGACTTTGGACATCATCCAGCTCCATGGTAACTCATCTTGTCAACATTCTCCTCTTCTCAGATAACCCATAGCTCCTCTTTTTTTTTCATTTTGTTTAAGGGATTTCTTTTAAATGAATGTTTTCTCTAATCTGAATAAACTACTTTCCTTTAGACTAACTGGAGCTACATTTTTGTGAAGAGAAGAAATGTGATATTGAGAGTCAGTGAACATTCAGTTTTTAAAACAGTGATCTGAAACAACATTACAGAAGATGCCCATTTTATTTTATGTTATTTTCTGGCATGCTGAATAACTACAGGGATCAGCTACAAAAATACTTCATATACAGGAATCTGATCTAATGCCAAAGAGCATGAGGGAACTTCATAATTTAATGAAGTTTTGTATTAGTTTTAAACACTTTAAACAGAAAATCATTTAAAAACATAACCTGAAAAACATTACTTTATAAACAGAAAAAAAAAATTGGTTGTGATTTCCTTGGATTTATTTTCTGTATGTCCAAAAGCCTGACTGTTATTAAGTTCATTATATTTCATTTAAGGAATAAGGGAAATAATTTGCTAAGTCTTGATATATAAATTGTAAAAACTAAACTGAAATAATTTTTAATATGAAAAATTAGAGGAACTTTTCAAGGAAACGTTAAACAATTTTATTTTGGAAATGCAGTAATAAGATCAGTTAGCTAATATTATTTTTCATCCAAAATAAAATTATCACACCCAACAACATTTATACCATGAATAAGGAAGAAGGGATGAGTACAATGAGGGCAAATCAGTACTGGCCCGAAGATCCCCAGCAGGGTTGACCAAGTCAACTTCATCAGTTTTCAACAGCAACATGACTTCTCCAGTCTTCTCCCTAAGAGACCTAGGGCAGATGTTGACTCAGGGAGGAACTAAACACCATACTGGAGATGGTGCTGGGTGGAGTGGAATGGTCTCTAACTCCCTGTCCTCAACCCTGGCACGATCCCCAAAGCCCCATGTAGCCTCTGCTTTCCTCTATGGCTGGGAGAATTTTTGGCCTCAAAATAGGTTGTGTGAGTCCTTCAGGTGCTGACATGTCTCATGCTTTGACAGTAGCATATGTTTCAGGATTTCCCAGTGATCCCCACAAACATTCACAGAAGCTGCTATAATCCTGAATAAAACATCACACAGCATTTTGTGTTTCCATCCCAGCAGTTTTAATTAAGTCAGCCAGTTCATACTACACATTTATCAACATTAAAACCAGCATTATTTGCTGAAGTGAATGTAGACATGCAGAGCAGTAAGGTATTAGTAATTACTCATAAAATGCACTGTCCATATATACTGCTACACTATTGATTTCCAATATTTAATATTCCACAGTGACCAGCACAGAGCTAGCTACACTAATGAAAATACAAATATATTACTCTTCATCCCTCAGCCAACATTTGAGGCATTTATTTTTATTTAACTAATAGAAGATTGCTGAAGAAAAGCTCTATCCCTCATCCAGAAGACTGGGAGAAGAGATGCTGCTCCTCTACTCTGCACTGGTGAGACCTCACCTGGAGTACTGCATCGAGATGTGGAGTCTTCAGTACAGGAGAGACACAGACCTGTTGGAGCACATCCAGAGGAAGGTCACACAAATGATCCAAGGGATGAAACACTTCTCCTATTAGAACAGGCTGAAGAAGCTGAGGCTGTTCAGCCTGGAGAAGAAAAGGCTCTGAGGTGACCTGAAAGCAGTCTTCCAATATATAAAGAGCAGCTATAAGAAGGAAGGGAAAAGAGTTTGTTGTGATAAGACACAAGGTACTAATTTCAAACTAGAAGAGGAGATATTTCACAGAATCACAGAATCAAAGAATCATAGGGGTTGGAAGGGACCTCCAGAGATCATTGAGTCCAACCCCCTGCCAAAGCAGGTTCCCTACACCAAGTCACACAAGTAGGTGTCCGAGTGGGTCTTGAATATCTCCAGAGAAGGAGACTCCACCACCTCCCTGGGCAGCCTGTTCCAGTGCTCCGTCACCCTCACTGTAAAGAAGTTCTTGCGCATGTTTGTGCGGAACTTCCTATGCTGCAGTTTCTGGCCGTTTCCCCTTGTCCTGTCTCCACACACTGCTGAAAAGAGTCCGGCCTCACCACTCTGCCCTCCACACCTCAGATATTTCTAAATCTGGATCAGGTCCCCTCTCAGTTTTCTTTTCTCAAGGCTGAACAGACCCAGTTCACTCAGCCTTTCCTCATAGGAGAGATGCTCCAGGCCCTTCACCATCTTCGTGGCCCTCCATTGGACTCTTTCCAAGAGATCCCTGTCTTTTTTGTACTGGGGAGCCCAGAACTGGACGCAGTACTCCAGATAAGGCCCTACCAGGGCAGAGTAGAGGGGGAGGATCACCTCCCTCGACCTGCTGGCCACGCTCTTTTTAATGCACCTAAGGATGCCATTGGCCCTCTTGGCCATGAGGGCACACTGCTGGCTCATGGCCAACCTGTCGTCCGCCAGGACACCCAGGTCGCTCTCCACAGAGCTCCCCTCCAGCAGCTCATCCCCCAACCTGCACCAGTACCTGCAATTATTCCTCCCTAGATGCAAGACTCTACACTTGCTTTTGTTAAACCTCATCTGGTTTCTTAAACCTCATTCTGCTAAACCTCATTCTGGTTTCTGGTTTCTTATTTAGATTGAGCATAAGGAAAAAGCCTTTTACCTTAAGGATAGTGAAGTGCTGTAGAATAGGACACTGAAGGTCAGGCTGCTTTGTACTCTGAGCTGATATAGCTGCAGGTGTCCCTGTTTGTTGCAGGGGACTTGGTCTAGGTGACTTCTAAGGGTCCCTTTCAACTCAAAAAAATCTGATTCTATGATTCTAATAAATTTTCAAAGACTACTATACTTTACAGATATATAAGAGAAAACAAACCTTTCTAAACACAATCTGTCTATTTTATTTAACTGTTACTTTCAAAACCTGCTGTATTTTGCAGCTGTTATATATTTTGGGGTTTTCACTATGAGCTTGCAAAGTTTGTTCTCTTCTTGTAGTGGTGTTATACTCAGACATTGTCATATTATCCACTTTCTGCAACAGAAGTGTACTGGTTTGGCATTCCTTTAATTTTTCTGTTGCTCACATCATGAAAATGTTTTTTTCCTAGGTCAAATTCATTTTCTTTCTCAAGAGTATATAGTAGGCAGACTTCTAAACAACTTGACCTTTCTATGTGTGTGTTTCTTGAAATAGTTTCCTAGGAAAATAAGTGTTCTGCAATGATTCTAGCTCAACATTCACCAAATCTCCCTTGTTCTTATAGTCAAGGTTTGCTATTATGTGATTGGACTTCAGGAAGGCTAACTTTGAAGTGCATATAATTTTGGTTGTTCTCACCGACACTGACTTTTCCTGGAAATTCTACCACTGATTTCTGTGCAAGCAGTTTCTGGTAAAGACTGAATGCATTTGAAAGCCTCCTTCAACTCAGATGCTTTTCAAGTGGTCTCTGTGCCCAGAAGGAGACATGCTGTAAGATCAAGTCCCGTTACCAACTGTTCGCTTGATTCCAGACTCCAACAGTGATAGTATTTAAATACTTGACCACAAAAACTACAGTATGGAGTAGATTATAGACAGCAGGAAAGATGCAATTTTTTAGATCCAAATGTGAATGTGAGGTGAATTGTTGACTCACAAGAATGTACAATGCATACTTTTCTTAACCTTTCATAGCAGTTGAGAACAGGCGGTGGAAAGATATTTCATCAGAACAGATTGAGGAAGCTAAGTTTTCCAAACTTCAGATCTTCTAGAAAGCACATAAAATTGACATTATTTGTCTGTCTTATCCACTTGCCAGGTAAGAGCAACTTGGCATTATTTCTATAACTTACAAAAATGTTCAGTCTACTCATCATTTCTATTTCTTTTCTTTTAAATTTTGTTTCTATCATTTACGCTGCTTTAAGATGTGATGTTTTAAGGACAATACTTCCTCTGAAAATGATGCTTCAAGGTGCAAAGCAGTTCTTGAAGATCAGTTCTTTTCAAAGCTCTGATGTTATTCCCAGTTGCACCACCCTTCTGTCCTTTCTGACGCACTTTCGGCAGCAGACAATACATAGTCTGCAAAACACTAGGAAATTAATCATCATGAACGAGGTTTGTCTATCCATCTGAAAAATATTGAAGAGATCTTGGTTTGGCAAAAGTAACCTTTTTCATCAAAGAAGAGGTGAAGGTGTCTTAAGGGATCTATTTTAAACCCTATGTTTTAAATCTCCATTAAAATTAATGAGAATTACTTTGTTCTTACCTTTGACAATCTGGGAATCCGGTGTTTTTAGCATGAAAACAGTTGAGCCTCAAGTAACAAGTCACCTCTCAGTGCTGCAAAATGAAGACCAGAGGTTTTACAATCTTCACAGTCTTCTCTCCAGGCAAAGTTCAGGTGCTACCAGATGTGAGTCAATTAAAGCAATGAGAAAAAGCTGATGATGTGGCTTCTTGGCTAAATTTCAAGTGAGAAGATATGTTGTTTTGGATTGTGCAAAAAATGGTCAGGTTATTTGTGGGAAATGAAAAATATTGAAAAAAAAGGTGAAAATCTTTTCACACATTCATTTTTTTTCTTTTTAAATTTCTCTGTATTTTTGGTCAAACAAATTCAACAAGCTTATCAAAAACTTATGAAGAGTTTTAGAAAACCTGCACTTACATTTGCAGCAAACAAATCACTCAAGCAAAAGATTTTCATCACCTTTGGGAACAATACACATCATTTTTTTCCACATAGCTTTCCTGAACACTAGTAAGCCATTAGCCATATTTGCTGCTTCTTGCATTCAATTACCAAACACAGTGTGCTTGCCAGACAAGATTTTCCACATGAAAGTGTTCAACACACTTTTTTTTTTTTTTTTTACCCTATTCCAACAACTGGGTTTATTTTATCCAAATAAGGGGCACCATCCATGATCATTTGGCTTGACACCAAAAACTTGAAGAACCCAAGTTCTTCATTTATCTTAGATGAGATGAGTAATTGTCTAGTCTGGGTATCCAAATTACAGCACTCAGGCTGTTTCTCAAGAGTGCTGGAACTTGGTTTCTTACTCTATTTTTAATTTCAAAACAATACCCATATTGTATAATTGTGCTGTCTTCTTCAGAGCAATCGCTTCAATAGCAGATGCACTCCAGCAATGACAGATACTTTAAAAAACAATAGGAAGGGTATTTTAATTAATTAATGCACTGGTAGAAGCAGTTTTGGATGCAGAACCTATGGGGGAAGGTTATGAATATTTTGTCTAAATGCTTCTTCTGTTTCCCAACAATTCTGTAAATATTTTAATAGCGTAGCAAAAATGATGCATCCCTGATGGAAAGTTAAGAGACAGGCAATGGAAAAAAAAAAGTGATTTCAACCTTTGTACTATTTCCTCCCTAAAATAGGAGATGTAGCCTGGGGCCAGGCAACTTCAACCTTGTTAACAGAGCCATGAGCATCCTCCTAGGAATGACAAGAATTCATTGCAGGCTCACCAGAGCCCTGTAATGGATTCAGCATTAGGCTTCAAATGGAAGTGTTGAACTCGCATGGGCCTGCAAAAGGCCTGGGTTGCAAAACAGGCAAGAACAAAAGCTCTGTGCACAAGCTCCTTTCCTGGTTTTTTTTGTTTTTTTTTTTTTTCTGAAGTGTTCCTTTTTTGCAGGGCAACCACCTATTTCAGTATTCACTGGCTTCCTAATTCTATTTAAATGTGATAGATGATTTTGGAGGAAGATAAGATACATGACAAGGTCGAAAATATAGCTAGCAAAAAGTGATAGCATGTTGCTGCTCTCATTATTTTTTCTTCTCTTTTCTATTTTTTAGCTTTCAATTTCCAATGTGAAGGAACTGATTTCCATTCTACACTCTATGCTTTGTTGAAATCCAGAGAGTAGGACCCCTGTGTATCTTTTTAGGATATCTGAGATTTTTGGAAGACAACAGAATATTCTCTATTAACCTGCAGTATGTCAATGGCAAAAAGCCTTATTGTATTTCTCCTCTTTTCATTTTCAATCTGCTCTTGCTGGAAGGGATAATCTCCTTAGTCTCTGCTGGATAGGATGGGACCGTGAGAGTTCCCGTGTCATTTCTTGTCCTGCAGGTTACTGTGATCTTCCCACTGACATTGTGCTGTGTCGTGCTGATAGGGTCACGGAAACTCCCCAAATCCCCTTTTTCACCTGGTATGACGCAGAACTAAATTGTCCCATTTACACAAATCTGTCTGAGGACAGCCCTCCTCCCAGCCTGGCTCTATCTGCAGCATTTGCTTTCCCTTCTTTTGCAAGAAACTTAGGGAATTTTCTCTGGGAGCAAGTCACAAATCATGGATGCCGTCAATACGGGACTCCAAAATCCTTCCTTCTATGCCCCTAGGGTATTAAAAGATGTTTGAGAGGCTGCTGGTCAGCTCCCTCCCAAGGTTACTTGAAGACCTTTCCTTTTCAGATGGCAGTAACCAGCTATGGACCACAAGGCTGGGCAAAGAGAAGGCTGCATATTGGCTGAAGTGTTCCTGAAGGACACCCTTAAACTCACCCAAAACACAGACAAAAGTCTAGCACCAAATCCTACTGAGTTTAAATTAAGCAACGTGAATGTCAGATTCCATTGGATCTGTACAAAGACAAAAATACTGCACTTTGAGAGACATTGGAAAAGTAATTCCAGGAGAAATCAATGTAAACTTTCTGACCCCTTTTTTTTTTTCCTTTCCTCCCTTACTAGCTCTCCCCTCCATCCTCAAAGGAAGTTAAAGATGTTTTTATAGTGTGGATGATAGAGACGGCTGATCTGCATAATGAAGCTGAAAACAGCCTGCTTGTGCTAAAGCTCCTCCTCTTCATGCCACATGCCAGAAGAGATTTGCTATGAAACAGAAAGGGAGCTGCAATGCAGCATTTTCCTCTGGAACTTTGCAGCTGTATTACAGTTCCAAGCACACCACAAAAAGACTTGTGTTTACAGTATTTAAATCCAATTTGAATGGTAGCTGTTAAAAGTAGGCAGATGAATCACACCTCCACTTGCACTTCGGTGCTCACCCACCCTAAGGCTATTATGCTTGACTGAATTACTTCATGTTCTCTTTCAATTAATTTTCCTATTGTTTTATGGCACTGCATGCCTCTGATAATTGCAAGTCCTTAACACTCAACTATTTAAAAACAAGATGCCTGGGTGAAAAATCAGAGTCATAAGGAACTCAAAATATTTAAGAACAAAATCAGTATGCAGGGACAATAAGGGCAGTTAATCTCAGAAGGAGGAGATACTTTGAAGGAAAGCTTTGTGTTAAAATCATTGTCTCTCGTTTTGTACAGTGCTGTTTCTTAAGGATGATCATGATTCTTCTGCTTCCCAAACAGTACAATGTCATCAGAAGGTCAGTTGGGATGGCAGTATCTCTCTTCCAGAAGTCAAAGCTGGCAAGCATTTGCTAACTCCCAGCCCAGGCAGTGAAGTAACTGTCTTTTCTCCTTCTATTCCGTATTGCTTTAACATTATCCAAGTTCAGCAAGGCAGGACATTATGAGGTCATTTTCAATATGCTATCCTGCATCCCAAGCCTCAGTGCAGTGTTCCAATTTACTCATGAATCTAAATTCCAAATAACCTGGAAAAAGTTAATGCCTTGATCCTGTTCCCCCTCCCAGCCTCTCCACAGATGTATTAGTTTAATGCACCAGATTTCCATTACTGCTTCAAAACATACCGCAGTCATAAGTGAGAAGAATAACAGTGCTCTTAGTTTAGATCCCCACAGAAATACTCATCAAACCAGTCAGCATAATTATCAGACTCTGGTAAAGAAAAATCCTGGATGAAAAATAGATCAGTGACAAAGATAGAATTCAGCTGATGAAAAACTCTGACAGAGCTCCGGGGAAAACTATCCCAATATTCTCTTGCTTCAGATGCACGAAGATAGTTCCATGTAAAAGTATATTTGCATGACGTTAGCAAACAGAAATCTCAAGCTGGATTTTTTCCCCTCTGTTTAAAAAACATCCTCCTATATTCTGGATTTAACCACTAATTTCAATAAAGCCAGGATAAAACTCTCACTGACAGCAATGCAGCTATTTCTCCCTGAGCATAACAAATCCTTAACTTCCCACATGTATCCACACTAACAAAACAAAAGAGCATATCCACATATATCCTATAACATCATGTACCATTCGCATCTTCAAACATGATGGCTGCAAACATGCTTTGCACAGAACATTCTCTACATATTTAAAGCTAGAGCACACAGCATCAGAGCAATTGCAAAAGGTGATGGCTATCACACATTATAGGATCGTATCTCCCCTTCTTCATTCTCTTATCATTTCATTAAGGAAGACAGTTTCAAGATGGATCCTTATTTGAATGACCATCCTCTGATTTCCTGTGTCTTCTGCTGTGATCAACTCAAGACTGATCAGCTCTTGATTTGCATGCACTGTGAATGTGAAACTGTGAATGTGAAGCCACAGTGCAAATAGGGGTAGATTTCCCATTAGCAGTATACACACATCCCAGAATAGCAGGCTCTTTCCCTTAAAGTACCTATACATTGCTGTATTGCTAATATCACGCAGCAGTGAGTTATTTATGACCCAGTCAAATCCTCTTACTCTAGAGCGTGACAAACCCTGCTGCTTTACCTGAACTAACCTCTGATGGAAGAAAATTAATCAGTCTGTTGTCATAAAGACTCTACAAATGTCCAGTACATGGGATCTTTCAGGATACTTTAATCTTCCACTTAGCTGAGTCTGTACTGTGTAATCCCTAACCCGCTGACTGCTGAGAGGGTTTAGCCAGAGAAAGACCACTCTTTTTGTGCCTCTATCCTTCCCTAAGAATCTGTTCTCACCCACTGCTACAGACAGAATACTGGACTGGAAAGACCCACGGCCTGCCCTCTGTCTTGCAGTTATAATCACTATTAAAATTCATTGTACAGTCTTCATACCAGAAATCATGGCTAATGTCTTCCAGTCCATGCTGAGGAGAGAAGGCACAGCAAGAAACCCTCTGCCCCAATAGGCCCTTCCTCCCTCTTCCCCTGCATACACACCACCAACTCTCTTCCTTCAGTAACTGAAGGAAGCTCACAGGAGCCCAGGAATCCTCCTTCAGCCCTTAGGTGACACTACAGTTGGGGCAGGGAATAAATCAAGTGGAGAGACTCTTCAGTTTGGGGGAGCCAGACTGACCCAGTTGAATTAATACAGTGCTGCTTAAATGCAGAGGAACTTTCATTATCACAACACTATTTGTGATGTCAAACTATCCAACAAATGTTTTCTGCAACCCTAATTCAGCCACCTGATTTTTTATGATCTCTGCCTATGAATGCTGCTTTCAGCACACTGGGAATTCTCTTTTACTGAAGTCATTAGCACCTAAGTGTTAGCCTTGTAAACAAGGATACATTGTTCATTCTCACAAAAAAAAATGTTGGAGGGAAAACCCCATAGTACTTAATTACCTAAAAAACACGCATTTCAAATTGCCTGTGAGCATTAGTATTAGCCAAACAATTATTTAAAACCCAAATAAATGGCTCAATTCATGAACCCTGGAATAAATATCAGCACTTCACACATTTACCACCTTGCATCATGCACTTCATTGTTCCACATGAAACAGCAGAGATCCTTTAGTTCTATAGAGATATGCAGGGAAACATTACCAGCTTGAGATAACTGTAATGCCAGTGATGCATCATCATTTGTGGAAGATGAAAAATCATGTACAAAAATCCTTATGTTTCATCATGTTGGAACTAAATAAGTTGTTCTGCTTTGCTGGTAGTGCAGCTGCCTCAACAGAAAATTCAACAACGTGTGCATCAGTGAACTCTGATCCTGCTGGATGCTGTGTTTATAACACTGCACAGTGCTGGTTTTCGTTACAGAGAGATTGCATAGATCCAGTGATGGACAGGGAATGCAACCAACATAAAGAAACTTTCTTCTCCATCTGTTTCACTAATCTGGAACCTGTAGGGTACATGGAATAGTGAAAAATGCCAGAAAAGTAAGGACAAGTACAACCAAAAATGCTGTATTTCTTATTTAGCATGATCACAAAAAATAACAGCAGAGATTATTGCATGCTCAAATGCTAGTCCATCTTTATTCCTTTATGTTGTTGCAATTAAACTGTAGATTGCTGTTTAATTTCCTTAAGTGGGACAGTATTTCATAGAAAATGTACGTTCTTCTAATTCCCCAAACTCCTCTTTGAAACGTCAGTGTTAATAAAACAGTATTAAATTAACCCTGCTGTAGTAATTACTCAACCTTAGTCCTAAGCTGGAAACGGTAATCAGGGAAGATCTTTTTCCCCTTATAAATGATAGCACCTACTTTTAATGTCTGCATTGTTGATTGCATTTAGGTTTTGGTAGGCTACACTTTGATCAAGAATGGGAAAGATAGAGAATGCAAGGAGAGAACAGCATGTTCTGATCAAACAGCAGACAAGTTCAAATGTCTTCATTCTGTCCACAGAAAGTTCTGCCAATGAAAATATATAAAAGCAAAATTTAATCAGGCTGATATAATCTCATATAATACAGGTACCAAGTCCAGCTTTACAATTTAAGGAAGTGGCTTTCTCTTATTAAGTGGTCAACTGCCTCGAAAAAGACTGACATTATCAGAAAAACTCTTTAACATGAAACAAGGGAAAGATGTTCATCTTTCTGAAATGTAAACAAATAACAATAACTAAACTTAGGAAAATATTTTATAATGGCAACACAGCATCAGTGGAACCCAGTGCTTTGACAGGACAATGATACTTTTCTGACAATCTGAGTTTCTTTGTTTCCTTATGCATTTCTAATGCTCAGCTAAATCAAATAAGACACCACTATAGAAGCCTTAAAATTCTATTCTTCATTAATCTGTATTAGGGTACAGATCTGCCAGACTTTTAACTCTTCATGAAGAAGGAATAAAGATATACCTTGAGCAGTACTGCTCCATCACATAGCTGGAACAGCAAGTTTTTCTGCACCACCCAGGCCAAATAATAATAATAAAATTTCACGCTTCTAATCCTTCAACAGTCACAAATTTCAGGATGTAAAAATAACACACTTGAGATGCATTAAATGCTCATTAAAATTAATGAGAATGATGTGATTCTTGCAAAAAAGTACAGCATTGTCTTGTGAAGGAACTGTTTAGTCTCACAAGTGAGCTGAGAGTGTTAAGAAGTCTGGTGGTACCAGATAAAACACATGACAAAGCCATATAGAAGGATTCATGCGGCCACCTGGAAGAGAAAAATCACATTTCTGTCAGCTCTGCTTTAGCAGAGATTTTATTACTGTTTCCACATATATTGAGAGAAGTTTTCACAAACCCAGGGTTTGGGGATTTTATTTTTACTTTTCTCTTTCAAACAGGATCATCTCTCATTTATGTTTCATAGCCTGATTTTACCTCTTTGCCCTTGAAAGTGTGTATTCCCTGCCAGGCAAATGATGAGAAGTTAAAAAAAAAAAAAAAAAACACAAACAAAAACAGCATGCTACAGTTCTCATGTTTGGATATAGATACTGATAACTAACAATTCAGAACTGTATTTAAAACCTCCAGATCTAAGACCTGGTAATGACAAACACAGTAAATATTTTTTCAACTGGAAAAAAAAAAAAAAAAAAAGATAAAAATGTGTATTTGAGGACTCTATGTCTATTTAGTGATATCTAAAGGCCATGAATAGGAGTTGACTCAATATTGAAAATGCTGACTATGGTCAGAGTTCTTTGAAATGAATCATCTTCTTACCCCGCTACTGGCCCTCCCAGCACTTGCCTCACCTTTACAGACTGGGCATTGGTGAAGGTAAGGACTGCGGATGTTTCTCGCTGTGAGTTTGGAGGTCTGACACAAATGGCTGCATTTCTAGCAAGGCTCAAGGTACTAACTAATATAAAAAGTATTAATAAATGGACAAAGACTAATTCCATTCAAGCAAATCAGTGCTCACCCTGGTGAGGATTTACCATAAGGAGTCGTCTTGTAGTAAAATACAAACAATGTCAGTATGAGAAAGAGTCTGAGTGTTTCCTGTAGATCCTGAATGGCGGTAAAGCAATATGGAAACAGAATCAACTCCTCCTAAGCTGCGAGGCAGTAAAACCATTAACAATTATTATACAAAACATAAATGAACAATAATTAATAAGAAAAGAATAAGAAAAAATACAAAACAACACTAGAAATGTAACAAAAATACATTTTCTATTAAAATATTTAAGCATTACAGTGAGACAGCCTGTATGTTTTACCTAAGGCAGGTCTGCATTAATTGTAAAATCTCAGACTAGACTGCAGCCAAATTAATCCTCTCTCTCCTCTGAGTCACTAAAGCATCACTAGAGATTTACATCCTATAGTGGTGCCCTGGGACAGTCCCACCATTTACCTCATGTCAAATTACCTGATAGCAAGAAAGAATTGTCAAGCGTGGGATCCTCAAAAGAAATGCGCAACATTGAATTGATCAAGCACAAAGGAACTTCAGTAACAATCATTCAGAACATCAGAAAGACTGAGAAAAAAAAAAATGAAAGGAAAAAAAAAAAGCAACAGCAAGTAAGGCTTGTTCAAAGTCAAATGGAAAATTACTAGATCCAGCTTTTGTCTTGCTATGACACTATGCTTGATATTACATTTCAAAAGTTGAATAATCATTCATGTCCTGATTACAAGGTGTGTGATAAAAAAAAAAAGAAACAAATATAAATAAAACAATAATTATTACATTCCTTTTATGAAGAAAGAACGATATACAGTGTTTATTTTCAGTCTTTCCAAGATTTCAGCTTCCATTGTCTCATATTCAGTTATCTTAACCAAAGGCAAGAATTCAGCTACCTTAAAATGCTGCAGTAGAACATGCCAGCCAACTTTGTGTAGGGAAACAGGTCACAGAATGCAACCCCAGCCTACTAAATCTGCTTAATGCAGACACATTCCTTTTCCATTTTGAATCGGTACCAAGATTTTCAGGAGATATGGGATGTTCTGCTTCGAAATAAATGTCCTTGTGTCAGTAGTGCTGAGCTCCTGTTGTTTCATGAAAGTCATAAAAGATATGACTGAAATGGCTTTGTAGGACCAGGGCCAAACTACCTATATGGATATAAAACACAAAATCACATTATATAAAAAATGAAGACAGATGTATACAACTAAAAACCTTCTAAGAATAAAAAATATTCAACCTAAAATATGTCATTAGTATACAGCAACAAAGATTGCTCACTTTTTTTTCCAGAAGACTGTAAATTCCTGTGTACAGCATCTGTAATCTCACAGGCATTAAAGCATCACCACTATTAACAGTCACAATGCCTAGAAATTTTGGCCGCAGCTCTGCAATTGGAATTGACAAAAGTCAGCAGTCAGAGCAGAGGACCACCTAGTGCAACAGTACCTCTTGTCTGCTCACTGATCTCCTTCAGTGGCTTTGCATACCCTTTTCCTTGAATTATCTGAATTGCTGACTTAACTATGTGGCAAAACAGATGCTCTTGAAGAAATGGGTGCTGATACTTATCTATGTTAACACAGCATATGCAGTGGGTGACATTATTCTTAAAAGGCTATAAAGGATCCAGCCACTTACAGAAATTAAGTGACGTAGCCTGGCTCCTGTTCAAGCACTGAATACGAGGAGCCTATGGCCTTGCATTTTATATCTTTCCTGCTTAAGCAGTGGAGAAGCTCAGCAATGTTGGACTCGGTTCAGTAAAGTAATTTATATTTGCCTTTTTGGTGCCAATAGAAAAGAAATACCACAAACCCACCTCCGCTTCCAACATCTTATTAGGGCTACAAATAAAATGAAAGACAATCATCATAACCTAAGTGTTCCTATGGCTTGCAGACTTCATTTGTGACATCACTGATTCTTTAATGTGCATTGCTTTCTTGTTAATAAAAAATGTCTCCTTTGTGAGTTTCACTATGAATATGTTAGTACTACTGTGTAAATTCACATTGTACAAATTCTCTCTCAATCACTGAGAATGTGTATCTCTTACCAGGTGGTCCATGGGAGGCAAATTCCCCTCAGTGAAAAAGGCATTTCAGCTCCCAGACGGGTCATAATTGCATAGGATGTGATCTGCAGGGAACCTGTGCATCATCTCACTCTTGACAACAGGCTTTCTGACCATGATGTAATAGAAATATACCTCTGCAATATTTTCTGGTGGTACAACTAAAAAAACAGATGGCGATAGCCATTTGGGATATGTCTGCCTCTTCCTCTTTTTCTGAATTGCTCTCCATAGGAGTTAGGCTACAAAATCTGTGTCAGAGGAGCAGGTAAACACGAAGGCAAGAAAGGCACAGTGTAAGTATATATTAATATATCCTACTGGTGCTGAAAAACAAGTGACATTTTCTGAGCGTTGCCTATGGAGGATGCCTCTAGAGACCATTCCAGTGCTGCTGCACCAAATCTGGCATTTGCAAAATCGGAAGCAAGAAGTCATTCTCCTCCTGTCTTTCCTTCCCAGTCCCTGAGAGGATTCACGTGCAAATGAGAACAGGAGAGAGCAATTGCACAAGCTGAATACTCTCTCCCTTTATATTTTACCTGTTGACACACGGTATGCAGACTTCACTTAATTACCTTTCTTCATATGAGTACCTGTGTCTCTAAGAACTCCTAAACATAACAGCCTTGACTGGACTCTAATTTAGGATGTGCTGCTGCCGCGATATGACATTCAGAAAAGGAAAAGACTGCAGAAAGAGGGGGGAGGGGGGAAGGTGCATTCCTTGTAGTATTTCCTGGCTGTATTGGTATTATTAATAAGAATAATAATGGTAATCATAGTACAGGATACATTTCAACTATTTATTTAATCTGAATAGTCTGCTACAGTTCTCTCAAGCCTGCCAATATAAAATTCAAAGAGCCAGTTCAATTACTGAAGTATTTTGCATTAAATTAGAAGGAATGTCCTTCTGAAATAAATCATCTGTTACATATAACTAAAAGGCAAAGAAATATCTTACCATGTCTTTACAAAATCTTACAACCGAAATGTTAGGCCACAAATGGAGCCCCGTTAATAGGTTCTTTCTGTAGCAAATTTAAAGATAGCATAGCAACAACAACACTAGATGTTAAACTGTTTTAATGAAATCACAAATCCAAAGCATTTATGAAAAAAAAATGTTAGATATATAACATTTGTTAGTAAGTGAACTTACCTTTGTAACTTAGTAATGTAAGTGAACTTAACATTAGTTAGGTGAGTGAAAGTTCACCTAAAATTGAGCATCACCAAAATATCTGGTGTGGGATTGAAGTGTAGCTCATTGCTTTCCTCCCAAAAATTCTTATTGTTGCATGAGAGGAGAAGATCTGATATTTATTGACTCATGCTATAATATAATAAATATATAAAAAGCAACAATCAATATCTGCTTCACAGTGAGGAAGAGGTCCTTCAGTTCTATTTTATAGGAAGTAGAAATCTATATATCTTAACAGCACTAAAATCCTGATTCTAAAGGTTTTTGTCACTGATATTATCACTGATATTACCCTAGGTTTAGTATCCTTCTCAAAAAAGAAAAAAGGTTAAAAGGGTTTATTAAAGCTGTTAATTTTCATTCACAGGAATAAACGGGACCAATTATTTGGAATTTGGCCAAATGAAATGACTGAACAAGGCTGGAAAATCTTCCCCTAAGAGTCTCCTCTTGGTCTAAACACTTCATCATTAAGCATTAAAACTTTGAAAGGAAAGCCTGAAAGAGCTTTATCCTGCTCATCTCTTATCCTACTACTTCTGCACGGCTTCTTACAGATACTTCCAAATCTCTCACTGACTTCCTATAATTTGTTGCCCACAGATTTCAAGAAAGTTTTTCCCAGGCTAGGCTATGTTACTTATTTTCCTCGAGTCCTAACCGATGTCTCCCTCTCACGTGGGAAAAGCCAATTGGAACCCAACTTCTCTTATCAAGGCTTTTTTTTCTTTTTAAATCAGAAGATAAATCAATCCCAAATTATTCTAGGGAGCCTATTAACTTTAACAGCATAGATATTTCTAGAGAACATTTTCCCTGTTCTTCTTCAAACTCTATCCTGAAAGTTAATGTCTTTTTCAAAAGATGAAAACTAAGACCACACTGTCAACTTGCAAGACCACATTTAAAGGACAACCCAGCACATCTGCATTGGTTTTCAGCAGCAGGTATTTTGCTGACTCATTCAATTTATAACCGCTGTACCCTGTGGACTCTTTTCTACGGATGATTTTGTTCTTCATTTTGTGTTTATGCAGTTGATTATATGTACATTCCTAGAAGTAGAATTTTGAGAATTTAATCATATCTTATTTTTCCTTCTAGCTCATTTCAGATTTAAATACTCTCCTCCAGGATTTTTCCAGATCTTTGCACCTTGATGTCATCCATAGATTTAATAATCTTATTTTTCATTTCATTAGCCATACAAAGAATCAAAACATTCAGCAAGTTAAAACTCAGAACAGGAACAAAACAGCTTACTGAGCCAAAGCAAAACACAGTGTTCTAACCTGACAACAAACTCAGCACATTTTTTTCAGTGTTTATAACTGCATTATAGTAGCTTGGTGTAGAATCTGAGTTTGTAACTTACTTTTAAATATTATGCAAGTCAACAAAATAAGACTCACTGAAAACTAGGACTTAGAATATATTGTTTTCTCTTTTGTCAGAAATATATCAGATGATTTGATGCACTTTGCTCCCAACAAACCTCCGTGATCCCTGTTTGCACTTCATTCATTTCTAGATACTTATGAGTGACTGTTACAATGGATTTTTCCTTTCTCTTGCTCTCCCAGTAACTGAAATTACATTGGTTTCTAAGCGCTCCACCTTTTAAAAATAAAAATCTTATATGCCATTTTCAAATGTCCAAAAATCTCAAAAAATATTCATGGGATTTCAAATGAAGATTTTTACTTTTTTGGGAATTGTTTCATAAACTTTAGACATTTTTAAAATGGATGATTCTAAGTCTATGCTATACTGTACTTTCTTCATGTCTGAAAATTGTTTCTTGTTGATGGCCCTTTTGTTGTTGTTTTTGTTGATTGTATTTGTGACCTGAGCATTGTCCTTTTAGGTGAGAACTAAAATACAAAAGTCCAGAATTTCAGACACCATCACATTTGAAAGCTTTCCTTCTGTTTTGAACAATGGACCAATTTTTCCTTTACTGTCTTCTTCCTAGTAACATAAGATCATATCTTGTTATCTTTTACACTCCATATACCACGCATCTTGGTTCATATCTTGTACTTTTGACTTTGTCCTTCCTGTCAAATCTGATTCTTTTATACTTATGTTTGGTAACTTAATCTGTTTTCCCTTTCTGAACAGGTTCTTATTTCACTCAAGGTCATATATAGGCACTTACGAGTTGCCTACATTTGATTTTTACTCTACTGCCTAGCCTCCTCCTGCACTGGGTAGTTTTCACCTGTGGCCTCTACGTAACTTCTTTATGAGGTCTACTGTCTCTCCTGAGCAATGTTTTCCTGAGACTTATTTTCTACAAAATCTCATTGGGTAGTTTCCAAGTTGGCAGTGTTCTCCTTGCCTTACCTCTGTGAGTTGCTTCAGGTTGTTTGTACAGGAGCACATCATAAATCACCGAGAAATATTGACTTATGATTTTTTTAAGGCTTTGTTATAATGTTTTGCCAGTGATAAATGTTAGGTAGCTTTTTCTTTGTATGGTTGATTGTTGGGATTTTTTTTTTTTTTGTATGAAATATTACTACTTTATTCACAATTGACAAAAATAAGGTTCTATTGCTATCAGAAAAAAAATTTTTGTTTTTTTTTTGTGCTATATCAAAGCCAAATTTAATATTTTCAACCAAAGTACTACAGAAGTGATTCTGAGCAGGGAAATAGAGAAACAAGAGATTGTTCTGGTGGGCAGAACAAAGTATTCACTTTCTCTCACTTTCTTTGCCCTCCACTGCAGACACACCGCATCATTAGAAGGTTCAAGAACAGATACCAAGAGGCAAAACAGCAGCTTTGAGCACAGGAATGAAATATCACATGAACAGCCACTGCTAAAAATGAACTCGCATAATTAAATACATTCCTTAGACAACTGGGAAGAGCTCAGGTATTGTATGACAGCCTGTACCTGTAACAGACAGTAGCATCTACAGTAGCCAGAGAGCAAACACCTCCAACAAGCGCAGGCTTTTGGGTGCAGGCACACGGAAATCCACACAAGGAATTCTGCAGTATTTCAAGGTCAGTTTCTGTGGCAAGGGCAAGAGATTTCTGCAGCAAGCATTTGTCAATCCTGCGGCTGTAATAATGCGCTGCCATCTGCAGCCCTGCACCCCTGGAGTCCCTGTCGGCTGCTGAGCTGCCAGAGCCAGGGCTTTTCGTAATGCCACAGTCACACACATGCACTGCCCAATTTGTTTAACTCTTTCTCAGCACCTTACTAATGAAGCAGAGATGGAAAGTAAAACCTTGGAGCTCAAGAGGAAGTGTAAAGGCAGATGCTGAAGCCAAGTGCAGATGTGAGCATGTGGGTCGTTACCCAAGAAGGCAATCCATGCCCAGGCTCTCCTGACATGTCACAACAGAAATTTTGAACCCTTTTCCCAACTCTTGGAATGAAAAGGCATTTGGCTCTGGTCATATCTCTTCTTCTTCACATCTCAGCTCTCAAACAGGCTCATGCTATATCAATTTCGATCATGGTGTGATGTGCCATCCTGAAGCCTGGAAGTGGAGAGGTGCAGACACTGGAGAGCCCCAGCAGCAGCTCATAAGTTTCTCATTACCTCAGCCCACAGCTCATCTACTCCAAGTACAAGGAAATTAAAGTGATGCTGCTGAGGGGTCTGGGCACAAAAGAAACATTCAAAACCATAATCAAGCTCAACCTGGGCAGATACAGAGGGAATGTTGATGATGGATGGGAAATGTGTCAGGTGGGCATTCATGGAACTCAAAGAATTCATGTGTGACAGGAATCAGCACAGGGCCCGTTCTCATCACACCATCTAAATCCAACAAGTCTGTCCACTTGCTTAGGAGAAGTGCACTGCATCCTATAACTTTCACTGCAATTTTCAGTGCTTCCTCACTAGCACTGGTCTAGCAACATTCAGAACAAACCTCTTGCAGGGCTGGTAGAACTTCTAGGCCATGTTTCATGGGGAGAACTGAATGACTTGCGGCATCATGGTATCACAGAATCACAAAATTGCAGGGGTTGGAAGGGACCTCAAGAGATCATTGAGTCCAGTCCCCGTGCAAATGCAGGCACCCAACAATAGGTTGCATCGAAATAGGTCTTGAGTATCTCCATAAAAGAATACTCCACAACAACTCCAAGCAACCTGTTCCAGTGCTCCATCATCCTTATTGTAAAGGAATTTCTTTCACATGTTATTACAGAACATCCTATGCTCAAGTTATAGGTCACTGCTCCTTGTCCTATCACTGTGCACCACTATGAAGAGCCTGGCCTCATCCCTTTGCCTTCCACTTCCCTTTAGATATTTATAATTTTTTATCAGACTCCCTCTCAATCTTCTTTTCGCAGGATGAACAGACCCAGGTTACCCAGCCTTTCCTCATAAGGGAGATGCTCCAGGGCTTTTAATTAATCATCCTTGTGGCCTTCCACTGAACTTCTTCTAGGAGACCACTGTCTTTTTTGGCCTGGAGAGCCCAGAATAAGACACAGTATTCTAACCATGGCCTCACCAGGGCAGAGTAGAGGGAAAAGATAACCAACCTCAACCTGCTGTCTGCACTACTTTTAATGCACCCCAGCATACTACTGTCCTTCTTGGCCAAGCTGTTGTCCACCAGAACCATCAGGTTCTCCTCAAAGCTCTTCTGGTAAGCACTTCTGTCTCCAAAGCACTTCTTTAGGTTTGGCTGAGGTTTTGGATGTGCCTAGGTATTTCATCTGCCCATTGGAAATTTCATTGTGTAGCCTGTTCATCTCAGCTTGACAACTACATACACAAAATCTAACAGCATTACACCTCTCTCCATCCAGCCCGAGCAGCTCTGTATTACCAAAAAGCCTGGTTTGTCATTGCTGCCTTCTAATAATGGCTCTTATATGTCACAAATCAAATGGCATTTAGGACAAAACTTTCATCATGTTCGGATCTGTTGCACAACAAGACAAACCTGAGCAAATGGACACCTTTTCACATGCCTCTAGGCTTTCTTCAGCTACTGAACATTCTTTTCTTTTCTTCTTCCTCCAGACTTTCTTCAGCTACTGAATATTCTTTTCTTTTCTTCTTCTTTTTCTTTTTTTTTTTTTCCTTCAGTTCAATGACAGCTCCTGAAATAGAATATGCTGGTAGTAAATGCTCCTGAATTATCATACCAGCAATTGCAACTGATCAATTTAATTTTGACTGATATGTTAAAGTCATTATAGAGGTACTAGGATCCCAAATGTAATTGAATTTCAACAGAATTTTGGCACTTATCTCTTTTAGATATGTAGAAGATTCCAGACCTTAAGACTAAATATTAAAGCTGTTCACAAAAAAAAAAAGGGGGGTTGCTACAAAAAAAAAAGTCTGATTTTTCCCCCCATTTCACCTCAGAAAATTCACTCAAATTTACATCTTTTTTCACCATATCATAAAACAAGATTAAATTAAAAAATAAAATCATGAAGAACTAGGGAAAAAATTATTGAATATGATTCCTTAGAAGTTTGTTTAGTAGAATACATAAAGCCATAGGTTTTCACATTTTTTATTAAAAGTTCTGACTCGCTAATGAAAAATTAACAGATAGCAAATTAGAAATGAATTTTAAGTTAAGATTAAATATTGAACGATTATCATAGCATACCTTTCTGGATTGTGGATGCTTCAGAGCTCTCCTTTTCATTGTGTCACCTGATGCAGATTAACACGGTTTTTTGGCACTTAAGAAAATTGAAAATAATTAATCTGTAATGGCAGTGATGGAAAAAGTGTTCAAAATGTCAATAAAACTGCTGCTTTAACAGTACTTCAAATATTCTACTTACACAACTTAAGAGACACATTATCTGCCAGACTACACATTTTTCCATTAGGATCTATGAAAATCTGCAGGTGTTTAATTACCTGTGCTCCTACTGTTCCCGGGCTGCAGCAGGAGTATTTTGAAGACTACCGTGGAACAATTAACATGCAATTTAACATAACAGTTTATGTACATGAAATGAAAACTTTCCCTCCACCCTATTTTGTATGAAAAGTTTCATACAAATAAAGTGCAAGTTGCCTTTTCACCAGGAAGAGTTGTTTTAAAATTTTCATTCATTTCAAAACATTTCTGGCATAAAAAGTAAAAGTATCACCATTGCAATCATCAACAGAATATTGTAAAATATCTGGAAAAATACTGAGGAAAATTGCTACTGATTACAGTGGTTTCAATTGGCATTTTTTTTATTTCTTTTTTATTTTTATTCTTATTTTTTTCCAAAATGAGGAGAAAGTTTAATTGTTATTTCAGGAGATCATCTCATTTTTCTGTTCTAGTTTCTTCAGTATCAGAAGAACTCAGACAAGTCAGTTGGATGAGTTTTGCTAAGGGCGTTTGCTATCTTAACCCTAAATAAAGTGCAAAGAAAATCATGAACTCTACTATTTCAAAAACCCACAAGCTTCTTCAGCAGGTTCTCATTTTCCTGTGTTCACAACTAGTCCTTTAAGGCAGACCCACCAAAGACAAGCAGTACTTACCTGGTTCATTTATGAACCGTGATGAAAGTGCCTTTACATGGATGCAAAAGGACCCAGAAGGGGATGCCTCCATGCCTTTGTCCTTTGGTTGATCTTTGATACCATGCCTCACCCATGATCAACAATCCAGGTCCATTCTTGGGAGCAGGCATCTGCACTCTTCCTTTCCTTACAAAGGAGGGCTCTCTTCTATGTCTAAAGCACAGTAGCGTAAGAAAGACTTCCCATCTTTTGTGAAGTGGTTAAATATCCTTCTCAAAGCTCAACAATGCTCATGAATGTATTAATTCTTCAAGTTTAGGCGTTAAATTCAGAGCGTCACCATCACAGCCAACATGGGCTGAGGCACCCTCTGTTCTGGCCAAAGAAGCTGTCTTACACTTTATAGAGTATGTCTTTCACAAAACAAACTAAACAGTGATGGGACTAAGGAAATGGAGAGTGAGGATGACAACAGGGAATAGCCCCCAGGACACACATCTGTATCTCTCCAAGGGAAGGGGTTTTGTTTTTCACTCACTGTTCCTTTTAAAATATTTAATTATTCTGAAGGAAAATCATACTTAATCAATGCAGTTTCTCTCGTGTCTGGCCCCAGCCCTCAGTGCAGTGGTTTTGGTCTGCACTGAACTGCCATGCTGCAAAGTGTTTGTCCCATTGCATCTTGAAATCCCAAGCTCAAGTATCTTATTGCTCTTGAACACAACAAGATACCTCTTTGTCACACACATGCATCAGCATCATTGGCAGACAGATGAGCCCCTTGAGAATCTGAATCTTTTACAATCCTTTCAATAGAGAGATTCTTTGTGGAAAGAGCTTGTTGCTCTCAAAGGGACTCTGGAATATATTTTTACATTATTGTTGTCTCCTTAGATAAAGGGGCACAATTAAACTTTTCACTGAGGAGATATGCCTCTTGTATGGAAATTACCACCCAGCTCTGGTAGGGATAGCTATGGCCTTTGGAGGCAAATTGTTCCCAAATCTATTGTAGATATGCAAAATAGATGGGATTAACTGCTTTGCTAGCCTTATAGGCTTTCTGATCCACTTCTTCCCCTACATAGAAAGCACAACATGCCCCATCAACACCATTACAATCAGTAGGTGTTACTGAACTTATATAGAATCATTAAATTTGGAAAAGACCTCTGAGATCATCTAGTCCACTATAGCTTTCTACTTTTCCATCTGGGAACTGTAAATGCCCAACCTGTCTTGTTTCAAGATAGACTTAGGCATGTTCTGTCTGTGCTCCAGATTAATCAAATAAAAACACTGGAAGCCATATATATATTCCTGTTAGCAAAGAATTGCACTTGGATTACTAATCTCTGTAACAAACTGCAGAAGATACTTCAGATATTCCACAATTTAGGCCATAACAATATTGTTATTAAACTCCTCAGTTTTGATGTAGCACAGTCTTTGCTATTCAGGGCTGAGTATCACTTTCAGTCCTGAAAAGCAAAAATCCCAGGCTTCCCCATAATAACTTTAACGACACATGGTTACTGCATGAGGCAGTAGTGAAAACCTCACAGCAGGAATTTCCTTTCTTTTTATACCTGCTGCTGCTCACCACCAACTCTGACCAGCTGAAAAGACTTTATTTCATAGGAGGTTGCCAAATTTTGCTGATATTGCTGAAGCTACTGGAATTGGCTTATGTAATTTTGATCTTTTCACAAAGCTAAAAATACAAAAAGGGAGGGGAAGGGAAGTGATGAGGGAATCATGTAGAGAGCTTTAAATATATAGAATAGAACTGAAAGAGCAATACTTGTATTTAGTAGCTGGGGGAACCTTTCAGAAAACGGGGGGGAAAGGGAGAGACAAAGATTTAAATCCAATTCTTTCTTTTCCTATTATGCAGGACTGCAGCATCAACAACCAGCAATTGAGAGAAGAGATACATCATTAAACTTATTTATAGCATTAGCTACTTTGCATTCATCCACACAAGTGAAACTGTAAAAAGAAGAAAAAATTATAAAGGGAGTGTGTGGTTCTTTCATTAGCTTGTCTGTAATGTTGGATTGGTCCATAAATTAATGTGTAAAAGAGGACAGAAAAAAAAAAAAAGAATTCAAAGCTTTGCCATTGTAATTACAGCTCTTTAAATATCAAAAGACACAAAGAAAGATTCCTTTTGAAAAGAAGTACCGATTCTCTTGGCAAGCCACTATTAAATACTTGCATAAATCTACAGTCTGTATCCTGCAAGTTGAGGTGACATTGCTATCATGGCTTACAGGTCTTTTCATGTGACTACTGGTGCATTTTGGGACTATCTATACATTTCATCAGGACGCTTTGATGGGATAAGACACCTTCTTTCTCTCAAGGATGAAGGGAAAGGAAGAAGCAACTGAAATAGTTGGCAAGAAAAAGAGCCTTGATCAAAAGTCAGCTCATTAACTTGGGCTGTTCCAGGTACAGACTGTGGGGCATGGCCACACTAAGCTCTGGTAATAGCCCAAGCTGTCCTCTGACTTGACACTTTCAATCAAAATCCAGGGCACAGTTCACCAGATATGCAATGGGAGGACACAGGGCTTTTGCAAAACTCAGTGCCTCCATCCCACACACACACTTCAAATGCCAAGGCAAAGAACCAGAAGATTGCAGGACAATTTTTCTGGAGTGGGGAGACTTATTTACATAGGTGCTCTCTTCACCATTGTTCTAAAACATGCAGATGGAGAAAAACTGATGAGGTACCACCTTCTCCTAACATACAGGTATTTTTTAAAGGTAGTCTAACTGGATGGAAGGAAATGCATTGCTCCCATTGTTCCCTCAGTTGCAATGACTTGAGCAGCGGGACAGAAGAAGGTGAAGACCACACTGACCTTCACTGCTGAGACTCCAGGAGTGTGTGCACCACACCACAGGGAGCTGCTTCCCGTGGCTCACTCAGATACTGAGGGTGAGACAGTTTACTACTAGGCGCAATAAGTGTGTAAATGTGTAAAGTCTTTGCACAGCTTGGGCAGTGTCTCTTTCAATGGTTGATATTCAAAGCAAACTGCATTTAAGGCTCAGTAGGAAGTAAAGAAACTGCTGGCACAGATTCTCTAAGCATCAACAAAATCCAGTTTTCTTTTTTTTCTTTTTTTCTTTTTCTTTTTTCTTTTTTTTTTCTTTTTTTTGTCTGCTAGCAACAAAGAAAAGGTTTAAAGAGGAGACCCTTGAGGTACTTTATACTGGCTGCTTCTAAGATTGACTTGACATCATTTAGCACAACCAATGTGCATTCTTCTTTGCAAGCTAACGAGCCAATTAATTATGAAAGGCAACAGGTTTTGGCCTAAAGCCAAATTACTATGGTGTCATTAGTCTCTGCTCTGTAACAAAGTGAAGAGCCCTGCCTGGATTACATTCTCTGAACTCTTCACTTCAATGAAATGGTACTGTAGGACTTCAAGTAGGTGCTGACATACACAACATCTTTATAGCAGGCACAGCAATAGTAAGAATCACACCTTATATGTAAAGGCCATTTCATAATTAAATATTCAGATTTTTTTAATATATATTTTTTTAAACAAGACCTCAAACCTGCAGATCTCCTCTGCATACCCACCTGAAGACCAAAAAATCTCACCTGGGACAATGCACCAGGTTACCAGGTTGAGGCTGGGGGCTGCCCACACTCCAGCAATGCTCCTACCCCTAACCCACTACAGCCTTTTCCTGTTCTCAGTACTGCCTTCATCTCCAGAAGTCCTTCCTTCTGATTCTCTGAGGATTATCCCTTCAAGGATTGACTGCACACAGATTTAATTTCAAGGAACAGTACACTTTGAAAACTGTTGTTGAAGACCGTATAAACAAAAATATTTTGTTTCAGTGATGATACTTACTTTATACTTAAATTAGAATATTATTCACAGTAAAAAGCAGATCTGTTCTGTTTACAATGTACATATGTAAACTACACACACAGAGAAAAAAAAATATCAATAAACTCTGAAGCCCAAACACAACTTAAAGCAAGATGTTGGTTCCCTGAAGATTTTTACCAGCTTGGCTGCACCACTACCACAGCACTTTTAGGTCTACCTCCCAGGAGACCACTAGATCTTCCTCCATTTTCCATCCCATTTCATGCCCCACCTCTGCTGTGCCACCTCCTGGAGACACAGACTGAACCACAGAGCTGATTGGAGAAGTCGCCACGAGCCTCCCAATCACAGATGCAAGTGGCCATGGCCCACAACGGCAAGCAAACAGGCTGCAACAAGCCAAGCAAACTGCTTCATCTGTGAATTGGAAAGGCTGGGTTTAAATTTCATTCAATATTATTATAAACCTTCATAGTCTAAGCCAGCAGGATCAATGGTTCATCTAATCTGATTTCTTTATAATAGGAAACGAGGGCAATTCACCCTGTGACTTCTGTGTTGCTATTGATACTTCTGATAAAGCATTATACAAACATATTAAGGAAACCAATAGAAAACACCTGAGATGTCTACTGATGCTAAATCTTTATTACTTCTGGGATCTCAAAGGGCTTAGGAAATATCACTAAACATTGTTTCATACATATTCGTGAGAGGGTAGCATTATAAATCCAGGTCAAAAAACACTAAGCATTAAATTTAATGTGAAGAATGTAAGAGCAAAAAAAAAAAAAAAAGAAAGCTCATAAACATTTTTAAAAGGAAGAAGTAATTGTACCTGTGACACTATGACAATACATTAGGTTTTTTTCTGCTTTTGTTTGTTTGTTTGTTATTTTTTGTTGTTTTTGTGTGTGTGTGTTTTGTTTTTTGCATTTTACTGGCATGCAAAATCATTTCACATCCAAGGAAAGATACAATTAATTTTTCCTTGATTTTTTTCTGACTAAATTTGGAGCAGCTGAGAGGATGGTTATTTCTAACCATTTTTAAAAATGGACTTATAATGTTGCCATCTGTTGGCATATGACAGATATAGCATCCCTCTATTCCAGGCAGATTCACAAAGACACAGAGAATTAAAGGGACAGATGTGAGAAATGCATGCTCTCATTTGGTTTCAGTGTTCACATCTGTTCTCCTCAAAGATTTTCAATCCTATAAATCTGTCTGCAGAAGCTAGTACCCTGAAATGTTATGGCATTTCTTGTAATCATAAAAAGCATAATCTAGTAAAGTTTACTACATTCCAAAACATCACCGCATTCATAAAAACTGTTTTCCATCAACTGGATACGAAGTACATAGCAACATTATTTGCCTGTTTAACTTCCCTTTGCTTCACAAATCATGAGCAAAAAGGAGGTGATTGATGCAAGTGGAACAAAATTACAAGCACACAATTTCAGCAGTTAACTGCACATACTTAATTTTCACACAGCACACCTTGGAACAAAATTGGTATCCCTTTCCAATGGCCACAGCACACAGTCCTATCCTTGTAAGGCTCATACAGAGAGCTACTCCTGTTCTGATGGTATTATGCCGTTTCTTTCCATTGTAATGTTTGTATGCTTTTCAAGAACATCTGTCTTCATTAGCAGTATCACTCATTTTTTTCCACACTGCTTTTGACCGGCAGGCTACAGATGCTTTTATCAAACTGTAAAAAGAGTTTTCCCTTCTTCCTGCTCCTGTCCCAGCCCTTCTATTCCCACAGCATATCTCTCTGTGGCCCCATAAAGCCCATGTTGGATGGCCTGAGATGCCATCACTTCTTACAGATGAAGTAATCACAAAATCAGACTTCTTTTTTTTCACTCTTCCATTTTCTCCCTTCATTTTCTACCTGTAATCCCTCAGCTCCCTATGGATTTGAGCCTTGCATATCATTTTCATTCAACAGGAATTAAAACGCCCATTTTTCTCCATTGTTCTGTCATTTGGATGCCTAGGGTGTCTGCAGATTTCTGAGGTGTGCACATGTACTTCTATGGCCAAATTTGTACCTCCATTTCCTATACATTTAGAACCTATGCAAATGAGCAGAATACGAATGAGAAATATTCTTTGTTGTTGTTGTTTTTCCTGCATGCACTGAGCCTATTTTCACCTTAAGAACAGCATATCTCCTTCTTTGTAATACACTGCACAAATTCTCTCAAAATGGCAGTGCCATCAAAAATTAAAAGGCATAGAACAAAGCAAACAACATTGAAGCCACATGATCATGCTGATAATTCACGTGAACAATTTTCAGTATTTACAGAAAGCACTGACTGATACAGTTCGCTGGCCTCATGAGCACTATGTTAAATCATTAATGTGTGAGCAGTCTTTATTTGTATTGCAATAATATTCTGTATCTCCAGCCCAGAACCATGGTGTGCCCCCTGCTGTACAAACAACCATCAGATCCTGATCAGCATTTGAGCATGATTTTTGTCTTCTAAGAACTGATTTCATCTTTGACAACTCCTCATTTTTCTATTCAATTTCAATTATTTTGAAGCAGAAGATGACCTGCAGGCTACCAAGCTGAAGTCAGAATTCTGCCACAGAGCTCCTGCATGAAACACTGAATTAAGCTGAAGACCTTAACTGTTACATATTTTAGAAAGGACAGTAGCCTATATAAATTTCAAAATACGTGAGCAACTGCACGTGTGCCTTCAGTTGATAAGAGATATTTGGAAACAGGAATGTTCAGTGCCTCTTCTCCCCATGAAAAGGAGTATGGAAGTGTAATGGATAGATCTTTCCCCCAAAATTTTTGAATTTAAGACCAGAACACTTTTTTTTTTTTCACCAGCTGGTACTTACTTCTAACATATATTTCTAAACCTGATGGAAGCTTAAAAACAACAGCAGAAGTAACCATAGCTTCTTAAGTTTCAAATTCAGAAAGCGGTTGGACCAGTTATTAAGTATATTATTTCTGTGAGTTGCGCACATCTTAAATCCTGTGGCCACACAGCAGTGCCATAATTTGTACTGCCATGAGAAGCATGTCAGAGGATAAAGAAAAGACAGTAAAATTAGAGCTGTCATGTCTAATGCAGAGTCTTTCTGAAGTATTTTGTCTCATATCTAACTACATTTAGAAGCACATCATATTTATGTACTTACAGCATGTCAGTCTGAAAATGGAGGTAGTGTAGGATTTATTACAGATTAATGTTAATCCATAATATGTGGCATGAAATTTTCAAGCATGTTTTCTTTGTAGGCAAAGTATTTTTTTCTTCATTTGCAGGTGAAAGAAGGATATATCACCTATGTCATCTTCTACAGAAGGAAAAAAAAGAATATCTGTTATCACAGTCACCTCCTGCTTGACTTCCTTGATGACATCGCTTACTGTTTCTCTCTCCTACAAACAAATATTTCTGCAGTACCTAAAAACATTCTTCTTACAAATATGTTGGCATGATTCAGTCTTTGTCTCATCAACCCTCTGCCAAACTTCTGATGTCCTCATTTAAATATCTTCCCTACTTTCTCTCACCTCTTGATTTATTGTTTTCTTTCCTTGTATTCCTCTTGTATTATTGACAATAAATTCTAAAGTTGATTTACGTCTAGCTATTACTCAGCTAAATGTTTTCTGAGTTCTACCGCTTTCAAGTTCTAATCCATACCAACAATTCAAGACCTTCCACTTGAGGCAATAACTTTCACTACTGCCAATCTTTCAAATTACTTCCCAAATGAGCTTTTTCCAAATTACCTCCAGGACACTAAGGAATACCTACTCAACAGCACAAGCTGCTTTTCTTCTTTCCTAGCTATGATACAGATTGATGTAATCTGTTAGCCAAATGCCTACCCTGAAAGCCTAGATACAATAATACAATAATTAAGTATTAAATAAAGAGACTCATCATGACATAAAACTTTAAGCTGAATCATGAGGAAAGACAAAAGCAACAACTGAACTTATGAGACACCATTTTCTGTCAATGTATGTTATTCAATCCCGCATTTTCACTGAAAAGGCTTAAGTGTAAGTAAGGTACTGTGATGCTCAGAATTTCCAAAACTAAGACAATTCTGGACTTTCATTGAATGCGATTTTATCATTTTTAACTAATATCCAAAAATCCATGAAATTTTAGCATGCAGCTATCTTCAAGTTTGGAGAATAGTTGAATACAGGGATTGAGTGTGGGGTTGAAATACTTTTCGGTATATATATTTTGACAAGAATGACTCACCAGCAGAGCGCATTATGTAAACAGGTAACCCCAGTACCTGATTCCAATGCAAAGAGTCAGGATCACATTGCAGGACGTGGAAGTGAGACTTGAGTAGCTTGTGCAAGCAAGAGGTTAAGAGCTCATTATATCCTTCTCCAATAGTCATTCATGAAAAATGAAAAAATACATCACTAGAAATGAAAATTTGTAGAAAGAAACTCAATTTCAAATCCTGCTTTTTTTTTTAAAGACTGGCTTACAACCCAGAAAGTTGTCACACGGCCACTAACAAAAGCGAAAATGCTTGAAGATTCTCAATACTCCTTTGTCAATCAGGAAAAGCTGTGTAGAATGTACTTCTTTTATTGTGTTATCTACTTTCATTAATACCGAGGATGGTATTATTTCACGCACTAGAAAAAGTAACTGATAAAAAACATGCTTTCAAGAACGTATCAAATGATCAGAAAGTCCTAATGAGAGGAGTCAACTCATGCAGACCAAACAGAAACATGCTCATAATCCCCTTGCATTTTTAAAGAGACAGACTGCCCAGCAGCCTGAGAACAGTTGTGGCAAATTCCCCTTTTTTGAACCGTTGGGTTCAAAAACTCCTACACCACTGCCATCTGCTGGCTAGCAGGAAATACAAATTTGGCTTTAAAAAATAAAAATTAAAAAATAATAAAATGCGGTGTTTAGCCATAACGTTATACGGTTAGAAAAGGAAGCATGGCTGGAAGTAGGGAGTTTGCAAGGTCCAGGTCTGGAGCAAGGCACCTACCTTCACTGCACCATTTAAGATACACAAAACTTGAAAGCACATCAACTTCTGCCACTAGCATCACTGGCATTGACAAACATTATTGCTCCCTCTTTAAAAGTATTCTTCTCACAAGAAAATCAAGTCTTCGATGTTCTTTCATGAAATGAAATGATAAATTCCCAGATGAGCATTTTTGGGTGACACAGGTGACATTCAAAAAGCATTAAGCTCTTGGGTAACTTTTTTTATTTAACTTTTTATTATTTTTATTTTTAACCTTTATAACTTGTACTTTTTAATTTATTTTTTAATGGTGAAGTTGTATGATCAAAAGAAGGAACAAAAAGAAAGACAAAGTGCAATGCAAAGTCAATAGACCCCTACATTTTCTTCCTCTTTCTAGTTCAGTTTGAATTTTCCACAAAACATAAGGGAGTGCCCTGTGACAGGCAAGGCAATACAGCGACCTCCGTAAGCTTTCCTGGTAGCTTAAATACTGCCAAAGTGCTAAAAAATTTACACCAGATATTTACAGTGTAAATGCCTTGTGATTTGCCCTGGCAAAAGCATGGGTCAGCTGATTGGTACAAATTGGAACATGAGCAGTGAGCTTTTCAGAGAATTTAATTAGGATTAACTGAGAAAAGAGACAAATATTTGCTTACAGGAACCCACCTACCAGCAACCATTCCCCTGTCCCCTAACAACAACCATCTATCACAGCTGTAGAACAAGTAAAAGTTTTTCAATAAAAGAAAAAAAAAAAAAAAAAGCTTTTGGACAGGATATATATATATATAAGCAAAATTTTAAGATCAATTCCAAGGTCTTTGAAGGAAATAATGTAGATTTTGTGATGGAATGAGTTTCCAGGATTTTCAAAGGAATGAGATTATTCCTTGAGAAATAAACAATGACTCCAAAATATTAACCCATAAACGGATTACTGTATTATGACATTATCCACAAGACCTGTTTGTGGATCAGGACTCCTTTATGGCACTGTATAAACACATGGAGAGAAGGAAGGGAGAAAGAATATCCTTGCCTCACCACGAGAATTTCTAAGGAAACAGAAATAATGCAATAAAGTCACAAATAATAGAATTCATCCATCAGTGGGGCAGCATTAGTAGACATACTGGAGGGAGTTCAGTAGAAGGCCAACAGGATGACTGAAAGACTGGAGCACCTCTCCTATGAGGAGAAACTGAGAGGTAGGGACTGTTCTGTCTTGATCTAATCAATGTCTGTAAATATCTGAAGAGATTGGCAAAGGATTGTTCAGCTGTGCCTAGTGCCTAGACAAGAGGCAAAGGGAACTGGAACGCAGGAGGTACTCTATGAACATCAGGAGCACTTCTGTGCTGTGGAAATGATGGAGCACTGGCACAGGTTGCCCAGCAGCTGTGGAGTATCTGCACTGGAGATCTTCAAAGGCTGCCAGAATGTGGGCCTAGGCTCTGGTGTCCCTGCTTGAGCAGGGGTTAGACCAGATGGACCTATAGGTCTCTTCTAACCTCGGTCATTCTATGATGCCTTGCCATGAACAACAATCACTACTTGTGGACAACAACCTTAAACTAGGCAGCTGTATAAGCCAGATGAATCTCAGCTCATGGCAAAGTAGAGGGAAACAATGCTACTGGTCAGCATCAGCCTTACTGGTCACAGTCCCTGATAACCCTTTATAAATGCACAGAGAAAATGAAGTTTTTGAATGAGCGTGAAGATGAATTGGCAGCATGATTAATCCTGTTTAAACTGAAAAAATTAAAAGAGATAAATTAGCATCTTAGGATACTTCAGAAGAAGTTGGCATAGTCACAGTGAAAGAAGGAAGGTGGGTAGGCTGGAGAGAGTGTGAGAAATGGGGCTTATATGTGATGTGCTAAAGAAGTGATAGTCTAAGCAATGGCCAGAAAAAAAATCCCTTCAGTTGTGTCCTGCACATTTGAATGGTGTAGGATTGTAATTCTCACGGACAGATAGATACTATAATAACTGACACAGAAAATTAAGAAATGTTACCTATGCAAATTGATTAAACAGATCATTTCTTTTGATAATAACACAAAAAAGTCTTTAACCATTGGTTCTAGTGAGCAAGAGAACAAAAGATGATGTTAAAAAATACACATTTATAGCTCTGAATGAAATAAGAAAGCAAGGTTGCCTTGAGAGACAAAAATGAAATATGAATGTGTGAATATGTAACAGAAATGAAGGACTGTCTTTTTGCATGTGTATGCTTTTTATAACAATATGTATGAAATTGAACATACATCTCTATATAAAGTGTATCGATATAGTCTATTGGGGAACATCAGTTAATGGTTCAACATTCATGAAGAGTCATCACATAGCTGGAATTGGATAAGAAAAGCAGAAGTGATAATGATCTTGGAGAAGACAAAGTGAGAATTGAAGAAAGAAAGAATGTGTAGCAGGTAAAAAAAAAAATCAACATCAACAAATTGATTATCAGAGAGCAAGCTAGAAGATGTACCTTGAGCAGTGCTAAAAAGATGCTGGGATGGCTGGAAAGAAAAACGAAGCAGGGAGGTAGAAGAGACAAGGGAGAGTCTGCTAAAGAACACAAAAGGTAAATGGCCTTTTAAGGAAAGTTTGAAACAGGATTGTAGATAAAACTAAAACCTAGGAGAAAGGAATCATGTAGCCAATGTAGAGCAGGTAGTTGATACTGAAGTTAAATCTGAAGTCTTAATTCCCATTTAAGTCAATAGAAAGCATATCCATGGCTTAGATTTTTGGCCTGTGATCTAGACAGTCTCAAAAGATCAAACCTTCTCTTTGCCCAGGAGTCTGGCTTCCCACGATTAAAAATCAAAGCACGTGTGCTATTAAACATAACTAGATAAGCGGAGCATCATAGAGAAGTAAACAAGCAAAATGGCATTGAGCTGAGATCTTGCAAATGAGGGAGGAAAAATACCAGCATTTCCTTTCAGTTTGGGTCCTGCATTTGAATGAAGTGTCAAGATCAAACATGAATGTGGTTAATTATTTAAACATATGATGCTTTGGGGGAAAGCCTTGTTTTTTGATAATTTGTGACTAACTTTTAATCTTTTTTTTTTTTTATTACAGTTTCTTTTGAATAATATTTTAAGCACTGCATCTTCTGAAGTTCCCATGAGCTCCAATTTGAGAGTGCTAAATAACATGCTTTGGAACTCAGAAATAATTTTCCATGTTCTGAATGTTATGAACTTGAAAAGGTTTTAATATTTTTTCTCCTATGTGTTGTTTCAAACTTGAGGGGCAGTCTTTGATGCAGTGGAGAAAATTTTGTTTCATTTGTCCCTTCACTGTTCAGCCCCTAAGCCCAACAGCAAAACAAGGACAAAATTACAGTCTGCATTTTCAAAATGTAACAAATGCTACACAATTGCTTATTTTGATTAAGCATATTTTTTCCCTTACTCCTTTATTAGTGTCAGAGCAAGTATGGATTTTTAATTGATTATTTCTAACACTGTTCATTTAGGGGAATTAGCTCACTCTTCAAATCATGATACAATGCTATTCCCATTCAGAAAGTGGTTAATCTAAAGCCTAAAACAATTGGGTGATAAGATACTTGTTATTATGCTGTCCATTGAACTATATAATCAGTACAGAAAGGACATTGAGGTGCTGGTGCAGGTCCAAAGAAGGGCTTGGAGAATGTGCTCTACAAGGAAAGACTGAAGAAACTGGGACTATTTAGTCCAGGGAAAAGGAATCTGAACGGAGAGCTTATTGCTCTCTTCCAATCTCTGAAAGGTGCTTGCAGAGAGAGTGGGGTTGATCTCTTCTCACTGATGACAGGACGAGCGGAAATTACATCGAGTTGCACCAGGGTAAGTTTAGGTTGGATATCAGGAAAAATGTATTTACAGAAAGGGTTGTTAAGCACTGGAATAGGCTCCCCGGGGAGATGGTTGAGTCACCATCCCTGGATGTGTTTAAAAACCGTTTGGATGTGGTGCTCAACGACATGATTTAATGGAGGGTTGTTAGAGTTATGGTGATATGGTTAGGTTATAGTTGGACTCAATGATGCTTAAGGTCTTTTCCAACCTGAGCAATTCTATGATATCCAATATAACACAACTAACTGCATCTTTTTCATCCCACTTTTCAAAGAGTAGTGCTTTACCGTTCTTGTAAAAGGCCCCCAGATCAATAATTTAGGAAGCAGCTGTCCTGACCACATACCATGAGAATTCTTTTGCAACCAAGTGGCATAAAATAACTGGTAATGTTTGACAGCAATAGTAAGTATGATAACTATGAATAACATCAGATGCATAACATCTTTTAAAAAGTAACTGGTTTATACCTTTTATTTGTAGCTACTCTGAGAAAGAAAACCAAATTCTGAAGGCAAAAATTCTCATACAATGTGTGACATAATAAATTCCTCTAGCTTAAATGAGAACCTTACTCCAACTCACTGTTTGTATAACTACAGTGAGAACTTCTACTCTTCTACATCTACAAATGATCGTACAATTAATGAGTTTCAAAAAAACCCTTGGAATTCTATGAAGACAGAATTAATCACGTGAAAACAAACCTGACTAAACCCAACTATTTTAGTATCATTGAAGTTTTTAACAGCTCCTGGGAGTTGAAAACATGACCAACCTTCATGAAACTGCATCTGGAATTGAAGTAGTTCTCAGTTTTTGTTAATAACAATTCAAGTTGAAGGACATGAAAGATCATATGGCCGAAGTGGGAACCTCTGAGAAATCTAGTAATCTAGTAAATCTAGTCAACAGCAACCTTTGATGCCAGTTGCCCAGGTAAGACCTCAGTCTGAGGGGCAACGCAAGTCCCCAGGCACCAGAGCTGAACTCTGAGACTTATCTTTGTGTCTGAAATAAACAGCAAACAACAGCTCAATATCTACAGTAGGGAAGCACTGTTTCTGATCCACAGACTATTTCCATGGAAGACCAGACACCACAGAAGACTAATACCTTCAGTGCTCAAAACCAGTCAATATTAGTTCAAACAAAAAAGTAAACTAGGTTGATCGATTCTTAGTTTTTCGCTTACAAACAGCAATTGTTAAAGTTGTACAAACTTTCTGCCTGACTATCTTGTGAGTGTACATCTACCCACTGGAATGAAAATGACAAGTTGCTTATCTCTGGGCTCCAGTGGCAGAGTATAGCCACGAAGGTCAGATATCACATTTGCAAGAAGTGACAGAGTTCCAGCATCAACCCCGTAATTTTAGAAGCCATAACTGAAAGCTATCCAGACATCTGAAAGGCAATAAGGAAGGACAATTAAACATAGAAAGAGCAAGGTTATTGCAGTGCATAGTACTATGCTGTAGTCTATATTACTACACAACAGTTGGAACTTAACAAGGTCAACCTGTCATGAAAAAATATTTAAGAAAGTAATTACAATGGACAGACATGCCAGAGCAACCAAGCTTTCTTTTGATGCTCGGTCTAGGAATTAAGAATGGCATGATTAGTTTGCAAGAAAAAAAAAAATAGACTGTATCAACAAACTACTAAAGTCAAAGGAAAGGTTACTTCTCCTGTTACACACTGGAAATCTGTGTATAAATCCAAATCTTTGGAATAGTCTCCAGAATTCCTCATGGCTCTTTTCTCATCGTTTATGATTATCTAGTGGTTATGGTTTTTTTCATTCTTCAACGTAGTGGGCTTAAATTATTTGTAAATATACAAATTCAGATTTTATTTTTTTTTTTCATTTTCAGCTAAGTTAGTGATAAGAATCTATAGACAAATGATTGCTGTAATTCTAAGACAAAAATGATAATATACTCAACCACCTAAACATAGAATTTGATTGAAAAAGAGTGGAAGCAAGAATTAAAACAAATCATAAAGAATTTATGAAAGTTGTTTTACTTAAGAGCACTCTCATAATGTAAATCTACATAAGGATAAGAAGTTTCAAGAAAAAAACTCACTTGCTGAAAATCTCACTGTATTATAACTACTTACAAATAAATCATAGATTCATCGAATGGGTTTGGTTGGAAGAGGCCTCAGGGATTATCAAGTTCAAACCCTGCTGTCACAAGGGAAATAAGTACAATAAATAAAGGAATAAATAGAGGAATCAAGAAGATTACAAATATCTTTAACTTCTCCTGCAAAAGGCCCTGCCTTCTGAATATATGCATTTCCTAAAAAATAAATGTATAATGCCTGAATTTAGCATAAGTAAAGCATCAATAATATCAGTGCAAGAATTAGATAGTGCATAACAAAATTACCATAAAAATGTACAGCAAAAAGTATTTAACAATTTGGACTGAACTGTAGACTGATTTCAAAGACCTGGCAGAACTATACAGATTTCTGTGCACCAGGAAAACGAGCATGAATAATCTTCTTTGAGTGACTCCAAATGAAATACCTGCATTCTGAAATTGATATGCATTCAGCTGATAACTAAACAGGAGGCATCATGAAGAAAAGTTTTCTTCCTACTACTACTCAAAGCTAGAGAACAGGCATTCCGTGATCATAGGTTCCCGCTGCAAATAAAAGGCACTAAGCATGGAAAACACTCTGAAAGAGACATAGTTCTAGTCTACAAGAGCAGAAATGCCTGGATTCTAGCATGAATCAGCTCCATGCACACCTCCCTGCCCTGCTCTCTCTCTCTCTCTCCCACACACTGCACGTGCCACACTGTTTGATTCAGGGCGCGCATGCCTCCAACGCTGTGGATTGTGGATTTCATGGACCAGCAGTTTTTGCTGCTCTTTCCATCAGGTAACTAGAAGAATTCAGGAAAAAAAAAAAAAAAATCAAACACCTTTCTCTTCTTACTGCTTTGCCAAGAGTCAAAATGTCTTTAATACAGCCTTAAAAAGGCAGGAACACATTTTGCACATATCTGTCTTGCCACATTTTGCACATATCTATCTTGCTTTTGGAAACATTTCTGTAGAGCCCACACAGCACCAGGTGTCGTGCAAACATTTGGGATAGATAGACTGAAGTAAATACAGAACAGAAGAAAGAAATATTGATAGATATAAAAATAAAACTGGCTAAAGATAACTCAGATTTATGGTGCAGATTTTAATAAACAATCTGTAACTGTACAATAAACTGTACGTTCTAGCAGAGAGTGCATGCACACGATGAATTTATAATATTGATTGCTCCACAAAGTTAATGTTCTCTGAATTTATTTAAAAAGCTGCTCTGAAGCTCAAATCTCTGAAGCATCTCAATACTGACAGTAACACTAGTATAAAATGTATTGAAATATCATGGAATTTTTTCCCAGATTCCTGTGTTGGAGGGAAATCAACTTAAAATCCCTCTCCTTTTTTTTTTTTTTTTTTTTTCTTTTTTTTTTCTTTTCTTTCCTTTGTAAGAGAAGCAAGCAAAACAAATCTCAATGGCTCCCTCTGCTGTCATATCTCAGAAGTTTCAAGTTCTCCAGTCAGTGAGTATCTGGCATGTTCACAAAACATTTTGCACACCAGCTCTAGAGAGACAAAGAGACCTTTATTTGAAAGCAACTTCCCCAAATTACAACTAAACACCTGCTCCCCAAGACTGGAACAGCAGAATCCCTTCAAGCCTGCATACCAGAATCAGGGAACAATGTTTATGAATAGTTTATCGTCCTCGTCATCAGCTTGGGAGTTGAGCTGTATTTAACTGCCAACAGAGAGATGGATTTTGTTTCTGGTGAAGCCAGACCTCTTTGCATGATTTAGCTGCACCAGAGAGTAACAGAAATATTTCAGAGCTGTATGAGAACAGTCCTACAGGCAGAACTGAGAGCAGCCCACAGCCATGCCAAGCTGCTCAGGGTGACATGTCACCTAGCCCTGCACTGATGCTGAGTGGTAATCTCCAAGTTATAAGTCCCTCAAAAGAATCAGTTTCAGTTCCAAACATCTGCCCACTTTTTGCAACACTCAGACCAAATCTAGAAGTGTAAGTTGAAAATACTTGAGTATTTTCCTTTTTGACTATTTATCAAAACCATCCCAGGCACATCACCGCTAAGGAGGGACTCATTCTCTTCATCCACAAGGAGAGCACCCCTGACCTTGACAGCCCTGCTGGAAAAAGTACAGCTTAGGGACCCATCCTGTTAATGCTTCCCCAAAGCATATTTGGTGCATGAGGTTGGTGGAATGGATGCAGAGAGTATTTCCATTCTACAATTTGCCCCAATTGCTTCTGTCTCTCTACCACACAGAACCCGATACCTCCAAGTCTGAGAGCTATATTTACCCCTCATACTCTGCAGCATTTGATGGTCTCATGGTTCCAAATTAAGCAGCTTATGTCATGGCCAAGAACAGCAATAGCTATTCTCCATACACTCTCAGCATCTGCATTCTTGGTGCATTTGCCTAAATTGTACTTAGACCCATGCACTTAAATAGCCGACAGGCATCTCACTCATCCAATGGTGAAACTGAGATCGCTGGATGTTGCACCTACTCTCCTTTTTATTTGATACACATTTAAACTTGTGGAAGGTAGCCCTTTCTCTCTCTCTTCAAAGAGTGATACATCGTTACATTTTGCCTTAAAATTATACCTAGACTCATCTTTCCATCAGCCTTTCCAGGAAACATAACAAAAATCATTGTGGTTCTATTCTTCCCACATCCTTGGCATTTCTCTATAGATTCCAACTCTTGTTTTGTTTTACTTTTTCCCCGTACGTTCTTATCATAGCAGATTAGTTCACCAACAGGAAGCAAGTCTAGTTTATGTTCTTAAGTAAATCTATTCAAGCACACCTATTTATTACCAGCTACTTCTTATCAGGAAATGGCTGTGCCTTCTAGTTTTACTATGCTAAATTCATGCACTAAATTCTACCATTCAAATTTAGATAATATTTCTAACGTCCCAGATATAGCTTGGAGGTGGAGCATCCTAATCTGCCAAGAAATAGCTGAATGAGCTTTTGAAATATTTCAAGTGAAGGATGCCCAAATAAATATTGATATATTTGCTTCATATTTAAAACAAAAAATGCGTTCCTATGATCACAAAAATGCCTTCAGTTCATTTACAATCATGGTTCATTGCAATCAAAGTCTACATCAAGAAAAATGAAGTTTGGTTTTACTTGCTTGAATTGTAATAAGCCGATGAAGTCATTTGCTATTTACAGAGGTGGACTTTACAGAGGCACCAGCAGAAAAATCTAACTTAGAGCATAAAAGAAAGTTAAATTAAGATTCCTAATATGCGCTCCATAGTGCTACTGAATACATAAATACAACAGAACAGTCCACGTTTGCTGTCTACATATCATTCAGATTGTATCTTCAGACATGTTTGCAAGAAGTTGAATCTCTATTTCCTCCAGCTCAGTGTTCCAGTTGCATGCCTTCTGGTTTACCAGCAGGCTTTCCTAGCTGGCGGGGTTGAATGGTTGAATTCGATTTTCAATTTTCATGAAAGAACTGGTGATATCACAAAGTCGCCCCCATAAAGAGCAGGCACACTTGTACCCGCTCTTGCAACACACTGGATGGGGCAAAGCAAGGGAGTAGTAGGAGTACAGTTAGTAGATGCAAGCAGATGACAAGTCTATCCTCTGTGGTGTTTTAGGAAGGAGCCTCTACCTTCAAGCTCTTGTATATACTCCAAACTCTGCCTAAAGAGCTGTCAGAATTATCCTGACTTGGGATCAAGTGAGTGTAAGAAAGAGTGAAACAGTAGATGTTTGTGAAATTTATCTTTAGAATATTTGCATGCTTGATCAGTTTATTTCCTAACCCCTGTCAGGTCAATAAGTCTCCTCATTACTGGCACATAACCGAGGCTTAGAACTGCCCTGATCCTGCTGTAGCAGTGGGCAACACACACGGAGTCATAGCTAGGAGCAGCAGGTTTCTGTGCAACTGAGGCGCAGGATGAAGTTTGACCAAATGATCGCTTGCAATATCCTATGACCATGATCTCAGATTTGTTGTTTTTTTTTCCCCACATTATGCCTCACTCTTTCACAAGTAGTTAACTTGGTCTTTATATTAGCATTAGAATAATCTGAGCTCTGTGTAAGTTTTGGTACAGCTGTCATTTGCAATTCAATCTCCTACAAAAAAGAAGGCTGAACGCTCAGGTTAAAATCTGCAGCTCAGAAGAGGTAACACCCAAGAGCATCTCAGCCCTTTTCTCAGAACAGAAGTTTCTGGAAGGAAAGCCAGGACTTCTAAGCAACATTTCCTTATTACAGAAAGTATCTCCTCCAACAGCTGAAGTTCAACTAACAGTGAAGAACCTGACTTTCACAGTGGAGCAGGTTCTCCTATGCTAATTTCCACATGCACTGCCACGAGCACAAGGGAAGAAATGAATAGGAATGAACTCAAACCAGTAACTAACCCAGCATCAAGCACATCTTGTCTCTGTTCGGGGACAGGAGCACTTAATTCAGTGGGAGTGCAGCCTCCATCTAACTGCTAAATTTAGTTCTACTGGAGGTTGCTGATGCATGTGTATCCTCTGGAACACCAAATGCAGTTAGAGCTGGAAACGTCAACCAAGTTCTCTCCAAAGGTAACTAATTGCTGGAGTCATGATGGATTTGTCCAGGGAAAGACAACATGGAAAATCTGTGGACTGTTCTTTTAGACATCTATTAATTGAAACTTTCAAAGCAAACTTCTGTCATGTATAGTATAGACTTAATTCTGAAAACCAAATGCCATTTTTCCTATAAAATAACATTTAGTTTATCATATTGATATTTTTCCTATTTGGCTAATATTCTGTTTAAGGGAGAAAATCCATGCTTAGCTCAGTGCTTAGAGAAAGTTCTCAATGGACTCTTTTGTTCTTATCTGTCAAATGAGTCATGGTTCTATTTCACATATATTAATACTAAAAAGTGAACTAGATAGAATTTTCCTCCTTTTGTTGATTTTCTGAGTCTATTGAAGTTGCACTGAACAAGTTATGTAACTTGCAAATCATAAAGTCACTGAAGTCACTGCGACAAAATGCAGAAGAGGTCCTGATTTAGAAATTCCCAGCCATTTGGAGGCCAGGAGAGCATACAAGAGGCACAGCTTAAGCTGTCTTTTCTCTTAAGATGTTTTACAGGCATTCAGAATAGCTTGTGGTCAGGGACATCAGACTAGTTAGACTTGTGGTATGTATTCATTCTTATATGAGTGGAAAGCTTTTCATTGTAAAATATCTGCAAAAAAATCTGCCTATTTGTGCATCAAACTTCTAAACCTTATTCAAATTTAGGACAAAAGTATCTTTTCCTACTTTCTGGATATCAGCTCAGGCAGTAGAATGAGTCAGTTCTATTTACATACTGCATGCATTTACTTACAAGATCATTTTTGAGCACAGTTATGAACACTAAGACAAGTGTTTACACAACTTTGATTAAAAAAGAAGAAAAAAGATCCCAGTGAAATTTAATCAGCATTTCTCACATGCTATGTTTTGATTAATTTGTTAGTTAATGGAGTAAAGACTCTAACATGATTGTTTGGGATAAGCTACAGTAAGATTTTATATGAATTGTATTGGGTGTTAACATCGGTAATACCACTGACCTGGGGCTAGACTTAAGTCCATGAAGACATTTTACTTAAAAAGAACATTGCCACAGAACTTTCTGCTATGTTGGAGCTTCCAATAGGCATTAGAAGAATTTCAAAATTGGGTCCAAATCAGCCAGTGAGTTTTGTGTTAGTGGCATGAGCTATTTGACAGGGAAAGGCTGAAGCTATGTTAACCTCTCCTGCAGAATTTCGTACTTAGAGGTGCAATCTCCCTTGAGTCAGTACTCTTGCATTTGAAAAGCTGCATAAAGCTCGTTCTTCTTTTCATTTTGCTAGCAGATTAGTGGGTAAATTACTTACCAGACCGGCTACCTCCCTTCTGACTTCCCTCCTCAGGCAGAAGAGGTTGAATGTTAAGCTCTTATCTTTATGCAGAGTTGCACCCTCGAGCTGAGACCCATGCTTGCACCTCCTTCCTCCTACCTGCATGATGCAATCAATACTCATCACACCACAGCTTCCCTCCTCCAGTTTAATAAATCTTAATACTGAAAAATCCCCACTTAACAAGTTCATTTCAAATTCCTTTGGACCCGCTTCCACACCCACATATCCACGGGTCACCCAGTGCCTCTTACTGTACCCTTCTCAGTCCCTAACTGCTCTTTTGCTGTCCTTCCCCCAAGTGTCCATGCATCATGCCACTATAATTCCTATTTAACCTTGTCTAGTGCCACAACAAAAATAGTAATACATTCTTCAACCACCTCGACTTCCTTACTCTGTCTTAATTACAAGCTTTCAAGTCCAGGGACATCCACTTGTGAAATGCCTGGTGCAAGTGCCTCATCTTTGCATAACCTTCAACCGTACAGGAGAAAATGTGATTTGCTGTAATAAGATTATCATATTACCAGTTAAATGTAGGTGAATTGATGCCTGCTAGTGGTTGACAGTATAAATGTGAAAATTACTGCATTACATTTGTGCATTTTAGCTGAAGATTCTTCCTCTTAAAATACACAAGATATTGCACACCAATGTTTGTGGAAATAAATGCTTTAAACATTATGTTCAGGACTGACTTGAGTGCCAAGAGAGTAACAAATTTTCTCCAGCAGCACTCAAATTGTTTGATACCAGGATTAAGGAAAAAATAAATTTGCTGATTTATTTAAATAGGTCTTACCACACTGATTGACTTAGAAGTACAGCACAGTAAGCTGCCATTCTGTTCTTTTCACCTCAACACACAATTATCCCAGAGCTGTCCCACAGCACTGTCAAATCAAATTTGGACTAAAATTGAATAAATACAGAGTTTTCTGTAGCTCATTGCCTTAGACGTGCAGCTATTCCCGAGCAGCTGAGCTGAGCAACAAACAAAGCTCTCTCACTGAAAGTCTCCCACTTCTGCTCCACAAGAGCCATTAGCAGACCACGTTTCCTAATGCAAAAATAAGAGAATTGCAAAGGGAATACATGTTGCAGTCAGCACTGATCTGCACGCCAGGAACAGCACAACAGGCAAGGCAAAACTCAGAAGACAAGTTTGGCTTTGCCTGTAACACAGATTCAAAGTATTTCATTAAGATTAGAAGAGGTTCACTAATTCCTAATCTGCTACAGATAAGTTTTTGTTCTCCCCTGCATGAATCATTTATTTTATGCATCATTTGAAAGACAAATACCCTGCAGCAGGGAAGGTCTCATTTCGGGTCTGCCTTACCTTCTGAGAAGCACAAATCTAACACACAGCAATTCATTCAGTCTGAGAGCTTATACAGCCAGAAGCTGCCTTTAAAGCCTCTTTACCCACACCCATCTTGACAAGACAGCAGCATTATTTTCCAGTCACTCACACAGCAGCACCTCAGACTGATGCTTTTCTTTGTACGTTGTTTTATGTCTCTCAAACTTCCAAACTAAGTCATTCCAATTTCTGTATTATGGAAACTTTTTCCTTCAATGCTTGTAGGTTTGTTTGTTTGTTTTTTCAGAAGGACTTGAGGACATAGAAGAAAAAAAGGGCTCAGAAATACCTTCCAGCTTTGTGGAAGAATAAAGAATGAAACATTCTGAACTTCTCCCAGCTGAGCAAGTGTTTTATTCTTTGCAATCACTAGAATTGTACATCAGAATACATCTGGAGAGTTTTTCCTCAACTTCCTTTTACCTCAGACTTTTTTGGTGTGTTTGCAGCTTGCGGGTGCAAGTATCACACAATTCCATCTGTTTCTAATTTGCTTGAAAGATTGCCCATTATCTCTCCCACTTGCTGCAAATGAATAAACCAACAGCTCATTCTTCTACATGCCACAGGTATGATTAGTGCAACTGCGAGGAAGGGAGGAAAACATGAAAAGGTAGAATGTTGAGGTATCCTATCCAGTGAATTTTCGGTTGCAGAAAAAGCAGGCAAAGCTGGCTCAATGTGGTTTATGTTGCAATCTCGTTCTTAGATCGAAAGATACTAAGTGACAAAGTCTATCACAGTTTAATAAAGCAGAAAAAGTTTTTTTTTTCAGGCTGCCTGGAAAGTACTCAGTGCCATACAGACAGAAAGCCAGCTAGAACTTGGAAGAGAGACCAGTGACGAATGTGTTCATAATACAGGTTTGTTTGGGAAACCTTTGGTTTTTATTTAATATAACTACCACAGAAATTGCTTAATCATATATTACTGTTTTCAAATTTAATTAGTGTGAGGCTAAAAAATGATGCAACTTATGAATATAACCTGCTCCAAAGACTAATATTTATTTATAGAAATACACTAGTACTTGAAAAGCAATAATACTTGAATAGATGAGCAACTCAACATAAGCAAAAATAGAAACATCACCAACCTTGAAATCAGGAGGAAGTCTAAAATACACCAATGGCAGCTTTTTGCAGAAAGATAGAACGGGGACAGGCCATGACCTATGCAGAACACCATTAACTTCAAAGCCTCAGTAAAAATACAATTTATTTAAAGAAAATGTGAAGTAGGGAACCTTGTGCTGGAGTTCCAATTCCAATACTGAATTCAAGACCAAAATCACCACGTTGAAAGAAAAGTGGAAATGCTTTACGAGATAAACGAAGGAGACAACCAGACTAAACTAGGAGTTCAACTGGTGTAAGGTATTCTATGTGTACTTACTATATTTTAATTCTTTGCTCAAGAAGTTTTTCCAGCATGTGAGAAGACTGAAGCATGAGTGAATAACGAACTCCACAGCACTATTTCATGTGTCTAACATTCTTCATCTTGAAGAGCAGTTCACTGTGGTACTCCAGCATTTTATCCACTTCCCAGGACAAGTGCTCCTGTCTCGTATCTTTGACTTTTTAATTTGCCAAGAAATCATCAATACTCACTGGAAACCCAAAGGGCACGTAGATAGTTATTTATTAACATTTAAAATAAGCATAAATTTCAGGAACTAAAAACTTCTCCAAATTGCTCTGCATACGGTATTGTTGAAATAAAAAAGGATGTTCAATACAACAGAAAGACCAAGCATAATATTAAAATATGAAGTTAAGTGGTGTACAGCTCAAGTTAATAGCAATTAATTCACATTAACTTGAAGAATTTAAATACAATTTTACACATTTTCTGATGAAGCACCACACTCACAAGACCCAGTGAAGCATCTCATGAGAACTAAGCTGCAAACCAGTTAAGCAGTTGTAAAATAAGTTGGCAGCCTTTTATGTTTAAAAAATAAAGAATTTAATAGTAGCATTTTCTAGAGGACTAGCTGAAGAGGGGTAGATTTCACATCCAATATATCCCAGTCACACGAAACAAACATCTGAGTTTTAACCAATTTAAAAATTCTGTATACTTACAAAAAGATCTCAGTCCTTCCATCATTTACATAGCTGCTACACTGAACTGGTGTAAATACTGAAGATTTTTGGCTATCATTAAACAGCAGCTGCATACATTAATATCAGCAAAATAACATTTTGGGTGGTTGTTTTGTTTTTTTACAGTAGATATACAATTACAGTAAATGATGAAAGACCCACAACCTTTTATCTTACCATGTTGTTGAAATATGAGTTTAGCCCAAACTAAAGCTAAAGCTCCCTTAACTTGCTTAGCCTACATATTTTTATTCCTGGACCAAGCATAAAACAAGGATTTCTAGTTTTAAACATCTGAGGTTCTTTGAGATGTTCGCAGAAAAAGAAAGAAAAGATGCATCAATTCAGAGTTCAAGGTTGAAGTATAATGTTTCATGTACGAGGACACAGACAGCTTGTTTATTTGAAAGCACACAAGCTCAACTTAAAATACAATCATCAATGTAAAGTATTTTGTTTCATATTACATGAACATCCACTTCACTCTCAAGATGCACATCAACTCGTGCAGGCAGATGAAATGTTACAGCCTGAGTGGATGAAATTAAAAACAAAAAAGAAAAGTTTCTCAAGTTTTACAAACTAATCCTATAGGCAAAGGAAGTGAATTCAGTATTAAGATGACAAGTGTAGATGCACAGAGGATATGCAAACAGTTTATCAACTCCCACTGTTAACACGTCAGCTATCACCACCCCTAAAATTCAAAGAAACAACCAGGGCAGATCCTTACATGGAAATAACTATATGCTCTTCAAAATTTGAATGAAACAATGCCTCTCTCCACCTTTCAAAAGAACATACTGTAGAGTTAGATAACAAAGATTGGCCTTCACCATGTGGGAAACCGAATTTAGCAATTCCTATGGGAAACAGACTGAAACAAACCAAAATAAATTAAAACTCTGCTAGCAGATTTCTTTTGTTCAGAAAGGGAAATCAATGAGTCGGGAACATTTTTGCAGATTTCAGAAAATGCATCCATGGCCACGCTTCCCAAGATAGCAGCAGACACTGGAGTCATCCCAAAAGGAATGGGGAAATGGAAAGGAATGCTTACTTTAATGGAAGAAAGGAATTCATTGCTTCCTGAAGGTGTAAGTAAGAGTGAAATTCTACAGGAAGATATCTGAAGACCAACCCATTTATGCTCTCTGCTTGCATTATGGCAGATATTCCTCCTGCAATGCAGAGGGAAACTGAAAGAGACATCCGACTTGTGCCTGACTTCTATTGTCACACTTCCACATCTGGGGAAGGACTAGGTCAGATAAGTGGTAACAAACATTATGCATATAATGGAACATTAATAAACAAAATGTTGCATGTGTTATTAGTATCATTTGGCTTAGAGATCCCTGAACAATGAGTATATAATTAACATTTCAGGATTTTTATGGGAAGTTAAATACTGTCAAAAGCCAGGAATAGTTAGAAATTTAACTTCACGAACTGAAAGGCCAATATTCACCATATTCAAATGCACTTTATTCAAGTATATAAAGTAGAATAGACAATATAGAACAGATGCTTTAATGAAAACATGTCAGCTGTACACTAGTATCATAGTTTTAAATGAAGCCAAACTTAAGTTTCCTATAACTCATGGAATAATTCATTCCTCTCCCACAAACTACAGCTTACATGCCAGGCTGAAAATAGATTAAATGAGAACATGAAGAGGTTACTTTCACTGAAAGTTTAAAAAAAAAAAAAAAAAAAAAATTAAGATCAAATTGTCAATTGTCATGCAAGGTTTTCATTTAAGTTACTGTATGCTAATTCATATAAAAACAAAAATGTAAACCAGCTTCTTTTGCAACTTAACAGAACTCCTCTTATTCTCTCAATTTATCATTAAACTATATTGACCTCCACCTGTCAAAAGAATAAAGACATAGAAAGTAGGAGTGTAGTTCCATAATATAAATTGGCAGCAAAAATTAGTTCTAATGGCCTTGAAAACCACATGAAAGTCATTTCTTCATAAAGAGTTACTTATATTTGAATGCCTGGGATTATTTACTTAAAAATGAGGCAGCAGAAAATTAGAAGACGCTCCACACTGGATTTTCACACTCTACTAGAATAATCTCAAATATTTAAATATCTTCTTGTGAAAGAACAATAATTTCAGAAACTTAGCTGCAAAAGGGCCAAAACAAAAATAACGCTATTTATGGAATTCTAAACACTGTTGCTTCAACATTTTCAGTGACATTGGCAGTTTCAAATAGGAAAAAGGAAGATGCACTGAAATCAAAAGAATTTGTTTAAAAGAACATGTTTCAGGTGTGGAAACACTTGTACTGCATAGAAAGTAACTTCAAAGCAGAATTTTGACTAAGTAATGAAAAATAACTAATATACTTTCTTCGATACACCAAGTTTTTTTGCACTTGACTTAAAAGCTCACCATGTTTGGTGGATTTGTCTGGGATGAAAATGCTTTTGGCAAGGGGCTTTTGCATCTGAACTTTGCAGACAGTGCTTTGAAACTGTCAGATTATCCAAGGAGAAAAAAGCAAGAGGATGTACAGCAAAAATGGTACTTGATAAAATTAAGCCTAGAAAAACAGAAGACACAAAGCAGTGAATTTTGTCTAGCTGTGAATATTGAGGCTTTCCCAATCCAAATCTTTTAATAATAAAGTAGCACCCATGTTTTGCTTTAGTCAGAAACCTGAGCATTCAATTGACAGGGTTTATTTCTTGTCTAACACCAAAAAACCCCCTACGTTAAAGATGTTGATATTACAAAGACAAGACATACTCAAAGATTAGCAAAGCTCACACAACGTTGATTTGTCTCAATTTGTACAATAAGGCAGGTCAAGTCTTTCAGCAATCCTTTCTCTATGACTTGTCAGATGTGTTTAAAGTGGGAAAAGTACTCAAAATGGAAAATATTCAGCATTTTTACACTCCTCCTGCACTAGAGGTGCAATAACATTTTATTCCACTGTATGCTAACTTAATCTTACACTATAAACAGCTTTTTTGGTTTTTTTTGGGGGGGGGGTGGGGGGAGGGCAGTCATCTGCAGTTTTCACAATACTACTGTATGTGGTTTGTCTACTGGTGAGCATGCAGTTACAATGCAGCAGTGCCTGTTCAGCATTGCTCCTCAAAGGAAAAGCCTTCTTCCTTTCCCTCCCAACATCTCCCTCATAAATGTTTAACCTCACTGTTCAGACAGTTAAGAAATTTTCTGCTGATTTAACTGGTTCAGTATGGACCACAGGAAAACAAATGCTGACACAGAGGAGGCAGAATCAGGAACAGAAGTGGGGTTCTACCAACTTCACTGTGAGCAAGCAGCCATTAACACAGCTTCACTGTATTGGGGGGGAAAAAAAAAAAAAAAAAAAAAAGAGACCAAAAAAAGTATTTCTACATTTATTTGAGATATTAAGCACCATTCCTTTTCTTTCTGGAGGAAAATGGCTCGTGCATAAGGAAGCTGAAGGCTAGCAGTGTCATGTGTCCATTAACCAGTACAGCACTCCACAGCTGTATATTACAACAGTATATACTATTTTTACAGCACTTTATATGCACATAAAACTCCTTTTAATTTCAGCTGCACATACTAAACTCTCAGCAGTCTGCAAGTCGGTCACAACATGACTAATACCATCAGCAATTAAACTCTTCTATTTGTAGATCAACTAACAATCCTGGAACAGCATAAGAACTGTCACAGCTCTCTAAACGTGATCACCTCCTTCTGTTACAATCCCTTCTCATTTGCCAAGCTTTCAAAGTCTGCAAAGTAACAAACTCATTTTATTCTAAGTCTAATTCAATCCCAGAGCAATGCTCATGCTATAGAATAAAAGAGGCGAGGGCTAAAGCAGGAAATACTTTAAGTCTGCAAAAATATGAATACTGCAGCAGAAGCAAAGTAAGGTTGCACATGCAATCAAATCCTGAATACCTGACTAACAGTAGCTTTCTTTTACTGGAAACATCTGTGCATTTTCCTGATATTTTTGCAACAAAGAAGTAGAAGCATGCTGCTCCCTTAAAGGATTATCAGAAGGACTACATTCTTTGAATATTGATCTTTGCCACTTCAAATGATCAGTCACAGTTGGAACAACAGGCAGTAATCCATAGGTCAGCCAACAGAGGGAAACAAATACCTACAGAATTTGTTAGCAAGAAACAAAAACAGGGAAGCGAGGATTTTGGGGCTGAAGCCAATTTCATAAGGTTTGGGGCTTGAAAACTCTCTTCTAGTCTCCTCACATAATAAGAGCTTAGCCTTTCCCTTCCTCACCTAATCTGCACTTAAGTGAGATTGCTGCTTCTTTCCAAAATATGAAAGCTGCTTCCCTCCGAGTTTGCAGAAAACAAGCAGTAAAAATTAAGATTCATATCTGCTACTCCTCATTCTCAAATATTTACAATAATGAGTAAGAAATAGCATCTATTGACTGTTTTATATATGCAAAGTCAGAAGAGAGCTGGGGCCTGAGAAAAACTAAAATCCAGCAAAATAGTCTGTATTCAAAACAAAGTTATACCACTTAAGCTTCAGAACTTTGATTGCCAGAATCCGTAAATGAAGGGCTCAAAACAATATAAACATCTGTGCTGGACATTAAGACATGAAACGTTCAAATAATACGCCATATTGCTATTTTAAGCTATAACATATCTGACTTCTACACTGTCTTTCTAAAAAGAGAAAGCTATCCATGGAGTTTGGTACAGGCTGCTCAGTATTTCATACAGTCAATACACCTGCTTAACATTTTTCTAATATTCTCTTCCAGAAGATAGAATGCATGTGGCTACATGAACTGAAACAAAGGATACAATTTGAGGAGTTAAAAGCTAGTAGAGCAGTAACCAGTTTAATAAGAATTCTAAAATTCCTTGTTTTCTAACAAATATCTTGATAAAATGGCTATGTCTTCTCCATGGATCAAGGGTTGTTTCTTTTTTTTTTTTTTCCCAATATTTTTAACAGTAGACAGGGGAAAACACCTCAATGTTGGGTAAGTGAAACAAAAAACTTTGAGAACAGTATATGCTTGCTAAACAAGAATTATGTTTATTTAGCTAGTGAATCACCTAGAGGAGTAAATTTTCACTTTCATGATAGCAATCTGTCAGGCTTGCAAACACCCAGAAATAGGAATTAAAGATTTTAAATGTAGTTATAAAGGTCATAAAAAGTCTGATTTAGACTGAGGTACATTTACTCAAAACTGAGATTCATTGAGTGGTAGCAAACAAACAGTTCCTCAGACAAATGCACTTTTTTTCAGTATACATGTTACAGAAAAAAAATAAAGAAATGTGCATTAACTGGTGGCGTCCACCAAGCTGCATATTAATATTCTCTTACACCAAACAGTTTGAAACAAGGGAAATGTCATTCTAATATAATTTTATGTTACGTTTCATTTGGCTAAACTGCAGCTTAAAGTTGCTTTGCCATTTTAAAAGATTACTACAATAATTTTCACATGAACATTTAGACTTGAGTTTTACTCCAGGACTAAATATGGCATGATTTGCTTTTAATCTGTTGAATAGCTAAAATCTGACAATTAAAAAAAACTACAAAGAAAAAAAATTAAGTTGAAGCAATGTGAATCTCACATCATTGAACCACTTCTAATGGTTAAATGTTAGTATTTAACAAATTCAAAGAGTTAATGAATCCTTGCATTCGTTCAGTCTCCTGTGCCTTAGCTAGGATGCATAAATACAAAAGACAGCAGATACTGGTAAAAGCTTCAGGACAGAAAGTGCTTGACGAAGGTACAGTTCTCAAGTGTGTTTGGTGAGAGAGTATAAGGGCAGATGCACTGATGAGAACCATTACAAGAAGAGTCAATTTCGTGTTAAAGTGTTCAAAGATGTCACCTTAAGCAGAAAAAAGCTTTAATAACGTCTTCTTAGACATATTAGGCATTTCCAGAGTCTACATCATTAGTGTTGTAATTCTAGCAGGATATCTCCATACAGTTATTGTTTGTTTCTATTCCTCTCCTGAAAGAAAACAAAAACAAAGAGGGAAATCGTGTTAATACACAAAGTTAAACATTACTTGCTTTCCTCTCATTAAAGCAGTAGCATTGTGAATTCTCTAAAATCAAGCAACTAACTTTCAAGGACTTCTAACTTTATAGCTTTACAACCATCTCTATGTACATTTTCTCTCTACAGTAGATACTAAATAAATGAAAACACAAAGATCACGCTCCCAGATATCTTAATCAAAGACTGCTATGGTAAACATTTTGATGTGCTTAAGATCAAAAGGTAAAGGAACAAGTTGCACCAGTACTTCTTCCTCCATGCAAACACGGTGCTGTGATGACGAGATAAAATGAAAAAGGCCAACCATACAATATTTTCTGTCTAGAAGTTACTTACAAAAAGAGTGAGGTAGGAACAGCTGGGTAAAGACAAACAAAAACAAGATAACAATAAACAATGACAGAAACCACTCAAATGCGAGCCTCACTTGCAAATCTGGCTGACATTCACCTCAAAGCCACCACAGAAGTGTAAGATGTTACATTTAGCATAATGCAATATGTCACATGTGTAAAAAAAGATAAACAATGTAAACACTATTAATTTCACTGTATCTCTACCAGAGACTAATAGAATCTTCCACTGTATTACAAGACTAACAGAGGAGTAACGTTTTCAATGATTCATCATTTTCTTTAAGATAAATATACAATTAAGCATTATGATCTGTAGGAAAAGAACAAACAGCGATTATTCTTCCTTGCCTTCATTATGCATCTTGCTAATTAGACTGCAGAAAGACACTACAGTTTGACTCTAGGAAACTTAAAAATTTTCTTCCATTAGAATTTTTTTTTTTTTTTTAAATGTATCACTGAGCAAGTTATGTAAATGTTTGATAATACTTTCTGGAAGAGATAGCTCCCTGCCTCATTTAAAAGAAAACAGAGCTCATTTCCAGTGTTTTTATTATTGCATTACACAGGATGTTATAATTGGAACACAAACATAGCAAGGAAAACCAAAATAAACCAGGAGGCATTTGAACGATTCAAAACCACTATCTGATACCATGCTGAAACTTTATTATGCTAGAAACTACTTAGGGAAAGTGAAAATTCACACAATCACAAATAAATTCTCACAAAAAGACATTATAATGGGAGTATACAAAACATTGAAATCGTTCCTAGAGAACAGTTGATTATCTAGTCTTCCTCAAGACAGACTTCTGCTTCAAGAAAGGCTGCTACAAAATGAATACCAAAAATGTAAGGTTTGCAGAGCACTTGGTCACTGAGACAGTAATCTCACTGTCTCAGCAGCTATGCAACTTGCTTGTTCCAAACTCTAGGACAGAACTTCAGTATATTTAAGGAGCAAAATTAGCATTATTCCACAATATCCTTTTTCCTAGTTCAGAGATGCATGGCCAATATTTGCACAGTGATTTTAAAATGAGATTGATGCTATCAGTCATTAAATTAATACATGTTGGTATGTTAAAGAGTATCTCTAGGCTAAAAACACATGATCACTGGGCCTCATGCCTATGTACATAAAGCATGCAAAAACAGCCTGCTTATGTACATCTTAGATTATTGCTGTACTATGAGCAGACTTAACTGCCAAGTGCTGAAAGCCACTATGCTGTATTACAGCAGCCTACAAAACTGCAGTGTTAAATAACGATGTATCAATATTTTTTCAATTTAAAATACTATCTACACAAAAGTAGCATCATCAGTTTTCCTCCATTCCCAGGTAACCATTTAGTCAAGCTGACTACACAGTGTCTCTCTGCACTCCAACCTGCTCTCTCTCTTCTTATATTCAGATGAGTAAGATCTTTTCCAAAACTCAGCATCCTAGAGTAAAAAGCTTCTCAGGTCAATTCACATTCCCTGCCAAAGGCCAGCACAGCCTGCTTTACTTCCCAATCTGCCACAGTGAGGTTACCCAGCTTTGGGTGGAGTTTATGAGCAGAAATGGAAAGCAATCAAGCATTTGATTTAGAACTATGTGGGAATGGAACAGCTGGTTAGCAGTAACTGCTAGCAAAAGACCACGTGGTAAGCAAGCTTCATGCATGCAAACAACTTTCTACACAAACTGACAAAACTAAATCAAGGTGAACCTAAAAAGGTTTAGGCATAAGAAACATGCCTCAGTTTAGAGTAAAGAAAGATATGTAATGAGCAGCACAGCAATGTGCGTTCAATTTTGAGTTCGGTGCACAAATTGGAAGATCTTGTGCTGAAAAGCAATCACAATGCCATTTATCCTCAGATTTAAAAGAACCTCTATGCCAACAAAATTTCAACCTTCAAAGCAACAAAAATACAGTCTGATCTGAAAGAAACTGCTGAGATGTATAACACTACTTTCTGGAATTTCTTGCCCAAAACAGGTGAAATGAAAAATGCTAATTTTTAGTAGCAAAATTGAAGTGGAAACCTAACAAAAAGAACTGCTTCAGCCCTAAGATGCACTTCCCCCCCTAAGGTCCTACAGACTGAAGTTCAGGGTGAAGAAAGGACTTTTGCTTATTTTATGACAGATGGAGGTGTGAACATTTCAAGGTATCCATTTTTAAAGCTATTTGGGGTTGCAAACTTGCACAAATTGCAGGTAGTATCCCCATGTGTTCAACTCCAGCATGATCAGCTATACTTGCAAAAAAAAACCTCTGCAGAACTTGTGTATCATGCTGCAATCTTTAAAATGTTCATGCTTGAAGGTCTCTGCTTTGCCCCCATCAAGAGACAGCATTCTTACAGCAGTTTCAAAAGGGAACATGCAGCATATTTCAGTTGCTTCAGTGCAGACTTCGATTTAATCCTCATGTTCATCTGCAATGTAAGCAAACATGTCAGACTGCATTCTGTGAAGGGAAGTGCAGGCACACACGTCTGCCAACCCTACTGTGTAGGCTGGAACACCTGGCAGAGGTGGAAGAGACAGCTGTAAAGATGGCGAGAAAAAGCCACAAAGCTCATGAAATCTCATTTATTGATGGCTTCAGCCATAATCTGCCATTCACTGCACCCCAGTGTATCATTACAATGGGACAGCAGAAACCCAGGTCTGACCTTAGTGCTCGAGACCACAACCAAGAACAGATTTCTGAGAAAAGCAAAAAAAGTTAGAAATAGTTTAGCCCATTTATAGCAAGGATCTCATCAGCCATCTGTTAATGAAACTTCTAAAGCTGTGTGAAATATCAACATCTCAAATTCCAGAGAGAGGGTAAATCTGAAGATAGATTATCTTACAACCAGATAAAAATTACTTAAGCATATCTAAGTAGCACTTCTAGTGATTCTGGGAATCTGTGAAGGAAAGATCACTTGGGAAGGACCTCTAGAAGCCTTACATGAACCCAGAAATTAAGCGCTCAGGTACCACCTCCTCCCAAACATTTAGTTTCTTCTATTTCTTATTTCAACATGAAAAGTAAAACAAATTAAAAATCAAGGACGTCAAATGAAATTTTACAACTCCAGAGCTCCAACTTTTCCAGTAAGCCATATGAATTAATACTCATTCAAGACCCTGCTGTTGTAGATCATTTGAGTTCCAGACAGCAAATAAGCATATGAATGCTGGGAAAGTCTGAAAAAGCTGCAAAATCCAGAATTCTTATTTTCCATATTAATTTTGATGGCATTTTACTTATTTTAACCTCAGAAAGATTCAGCAACAGCAAAACTGTAAATATTACAATCATCGTGGTAAATTATATTTGAGCAGAGCATTCTTAGTGGAACAGACATAACATTCTATACTTTGTTATGCTTAAGAAAACTATGAATTTACATCTGAACTCTCACAGCACACTAAATAACAAGGTATGAACATTCATAAGGCAGAGGTGGAGAAAAAAACTTAACTGATTTAAAGATACTATGTAACGACAAACCACAAAGAAACTTAAACTCCATGAGCCAGAAAAGCTCTTCCAGTCTTGTTTCCCCAGATGGATATTGTCAGTGATGGATTGGCCAATTCTAACTAGACATAGCAAGTGCTTCCCTACAGTGCAATACATGTTGAAATATCAGATTTTAATTAGCTACAACATAGCCATTGGAGGAAGCTCATTAAAAAGTAAAAAAAGAAACTGTATAATACTGACTTTCCAGGCCTTGGAACAGGTGTCTGATGTAAGAAAGAGCTGCAGAAAGCAATTAGATGACTGACATCTTTGTTACTTCTACTCAGAAACCCATGGGCAACAAAAACAAGACCTTATTTAACAACTCTGCTAAAGAATTTGGAATAGCCTTAGAAGAGAAATGACATCCACTGCAAAGTCAATACTCTGGGGAAGAACTTCCCAGACTTTCTTTAAGCCTCACCACTAACTCTCTGTGTACATATAACAGAAATTACAATCTGCAACTCATATTACTATTTCAATTTAAAATCTGTCATGAAGAATCACAAACATAGTTTATCTCACTTTTTCATTATATTCCATATGAAAATGGAATTAACATACAAGATTGCTTACATTCTCACAGCTGAATATGACCCTAGGTAGAGAAGCACAACAGTAATCATAATTACCTCTCCTGTTAAGAACACTACCAGGCACTTACATGGAACCTGGCTCAAACAGTTCATCTGATATAAAAAAAAAAAAAAAAAAAAAAAAAAAAAAAAAAAAAAAAAAAAAACGTAATCCATGATTTCAGATGATTCTGAAGATTAAAACCAATCAACTTTCACACTAAACCTCAACAATTAAGTTCAATTCAATCTGTAGAAACAGTATTTCTAGTTATTTAAGCTTCATATCGTTTTTGACTGTTGGTTTGTTGGTTTTTGCATTAAAGCACCACTAACAAACTATGCTTGACTTTCTCCTAACTAGTCCACCTCTGACATGAATTAATGATACAATGCTGAAGCAGAGTGAAGTCATGGAGGTTGTGGACTCTCCTATGCAGACACATTTTGTCACACTTCCTGCAAGCTGCAGGAAAAGCATAGTGTTCCAGTCAATTTGTTCTCAACAGATTCATCTGAGCAGGATGTGAAAGGCTACTCGTGAACAATCACTGATCTGCTTTTGCTCTGGAAGAAGCTTAGAATTGCTCAAATGAACAACAAAAAACAACCAAGAACTTCAACAGAACATTCAGAAACACTGCAGTTATCACAGACCACACTCAATTCAAGTTCAGAGTTTTAAGGAGCTACCTTCATATTTATGAATATTAAACCATTAGATTCCAAAAATGATTTGCCTCATAGCATCCAAGCAAACCACTTAGTTGATGTTCCTAGCTTTTCCGTCTGTATATTACAAAAGAAATTTGGTCCTTCTGCTCAGTAGAAAAGTCTCTGAAGTCCTCATCCCACAGACAGGAATTTCAAATCAAAAAGACAAGGGAAAAAAATCCATTTAAGTCTCTTTTGAAACTAAGACTACCTGCGAGCTTAATTGCATTCCAGCTCTTTCATTCAACACTTCAATACTGGACTTCCCCTGCCGCAACACCTTTTTCCTTTCAACAGAAAGGCAGGCTGTATCACTACTTAAATCCTTACACAGTCAACATATATTAGTGGTACCACCTTTTAATACCCAAATCTCTCCACATCATCTTTATCCTGTAATAAACTTTACACATCAACTCTGAACATGAACAACTGTCTCAGCCAAATGTGCAGAAAACACAGGCACTGAAATTCATATGCCTGTAAGAAAACTTGCAGATCATTTTCAGCTGCTCCTAAATGACTCACAATGCTGAAGCATATTAAGGCATAGGCAAAGGCATCACCAAAGGATGAAAAAATACCACATCAGTGTATAAATTCCGCTTGTCCCAAATAATTCTCTTCTCCCAGGACCAGGGATACCCTTCATCTTATGCACATTAACAGCAAAGCTTCCCAGCCTGTTATTTTTTTTCTTGCAATAGACATTACACCTTCAATACCACTCTTATTTATAAAGAAAAAAAACTGTAGATATGCAGCAAGTTCAAGAAAATTCTGAAATAACCCTCAAAATCTGAGAAGTATGAAGTAAATGCATTTCTCACAAGATATCAGAAAATCTCACTTACTGTTCTGAATCTTTAGCACACACACAAAAAAAAAAAGGCAGTACAAGATGACAGTACTACTACCAATTACCTACATTAAAAATGTTAGTCTAACTGTTTTCTTTCACTTGTGCAAGGATTATGTGTTTATATCAGAGCTTGACATAGTTGAATGCGCTGGAGCAGGAGGAAAGTGATAACAGCTCACACTTTGTTTCCTCACTTTCCTCATTCCCATACTATATATTTTTTAGAAATATCTAATCAAGCATAAAGATAGCAATGTCCTAGAGTAGAAAGATATATTGTTTAACATGTTGTTTAACACTATCATCTGATAAGACAGCTTATCAGAGAAACAGCAGCCACACTGCTATCACAATGAAGGAAAAAATATGAAATTACTCTGAGTCAAAAAGTTCTGGCTATATGAGCACTCCTATAACAAGATGTGTAGTGCATCAGAAAACTAACATGGCAAATATTCACCTGCCACTTAAAAGTTTCCTGTAAAGAAAAAAAAAAAAACTCCAAATGCAAATTAGATAAACAGCTGTGATTATACTGATTTCATCTTCTCCTACAGATAATAATTATTTGTCAGGACTGTTACAATAAAACCATTTCATGCTCTGTTACTAAGTCAGCATTCTACAATTATGAGGAATCATGACCTTCTGTCCACCATATGGTACAAGAAGTAGAATTCAATACTAAGCTGCACCAAAAGAGGTCCTCAAACAACAGAAAACTACACTTTTCAGAAGTCACCCCCTGCGGGTGAGTGAAAACCTTGGAATATTTCAACAACTGTTAGTTTGGGGGTAGGTTATTTGTTTACTTGGCTGGTGGGGCTCTGTGTGCTTGGTTGTTTGTTTTGCTTTTGTTGTTATTTTTTAATCAAAGCCAGGCTTCATTTTGACCTACATATTTACTGATGGTCAGGTGTATAAATACAACAGATTTTTTGCAACTTATTTTCCTACTGTAATTACATACTCTTAAACAGCATATTTTAAGCTTTTAAGCTCAACTTTTTTTTTTTAATGCATCATATTTCTACTGCTTTCTGTTGAAAGACAATCCAACATGTTTTTGAACAGTCTTCAATCACGCACGCTTACACCACAACCACCAAGCAGTAATTCAAACTAAGGACTAATGCGACTAACGCAGATTTCAGATTTCAACCTACCATTGGCAAAACTCGTGAAAAAGGAGCCTGTTAGTTCCTTAGATGAAAAGATACAGAATTGTAGAATGGATTGGGTTGGAAGGGACCTCAAGGATCATCAAAGCTCCAACCCCAGCCACAGGCAGGAGGACCCACCAACCTCCACACTTAATACTACACCAGGATACTCAGGGCCCCATCCAACCTGGCTTTGAACACCTCCAGGGATGGGGCATCCACAACCTCTCTGGGCAGCCTGTTCCAGCACCTCACCACTCTCTTGGTAAAGAACTTAGCACCCAATACATTTAAAATAGGATACTAGAACCTCAGCAATAAGAAAAATGTGAGTGCAGCACAAGTTTGTTTCCAATCCTACTTTTACATATCTGGATGACAGCAGGGTCACATCAAGCAGTGACTGATACAGCAGTTCTAATAATTACACTTTGAAGCAACCTGTATCAAATGCAAAGTTAAGGAAGTCTCATTCATTGCACTTTTGCAAGTATGCTGCCATAACTTGAACAAAACAATGCCAAGTCATATTAAAAACTAATTATTGATTCCCCTGATTTGTTCAGATTAATTTTTTATGACCAATTACTTTCAAATAAGTTACCTGGGATGAACAGTTATAAAGTAAAATAACATCTATTAATCAGATGCTGCTGCTTTATTTAGATCGCTGACTGTAGGAAATTTTGTTACCATCTTTGCAACAATGAATGAGTAACCTTTCTTGAAAGAAAATGCAAGTGACTACTACCATCTGATGCAGTTACTTTTTTTTCAACTACAAAAAGAAAACTTATGACAGAAACAACAACAGCTGCCACAGAGAAAAGCATTAATTCAACGTGCATGGAATTCACAATTCTACTGGCAGAAAGAAGCATACTAATTTGTATATGGCTCCACAAACTTAGATGACCCTAGGTAATAAAGGATTACTCAACTAACCATAAAATAGAGCTTACAATAGTAATTACTGCATTTCTAAACCACGCTTGAACCATGAAGGAGTTAAACATTAAGTGAATGTTTACAGCTTCAGGATAAGTTGTTTCTACACTGCACCATAACAGAACAAGAAGAAACCTAGAGGTTTTAAACCAACACTAGCTTTTAAGGGAATTAGTTTAACTTGGACTTCCTATATTCTAAGTTAGGGCCCTGGGCAGCCTGATCTGGTGAGGAACAACACTGCCCAATACAGGGAGTTGAAACTAGATGATATTTAAGATCCCTTGCAACCCAAGTAATGCTACAAATTGTATAAATTTGCTTCAGGCATGCCTTAAGTACATCTTCAAAAAGGAAATCTCACTTGTAGACACAGAATCATAGAATGGTTTGAATTGGAAGGGACCCCAAGGAACATCAAGTTCCAACCACCCTGCCACAAGCAAGGTCACCATCCTCCAGATCTGGTACTAGACCAGGCTGTCCAGGGCCCCATCCAACCTGGCCTTGAACACATCCAGGAACAGAGCATCCACAACCTCTCTGTGCAGCCTGTTCCAGTACCTCATCACTCTCTCTGTGAAGAACTTCCCCCTGACATCCAAGATATGCAGTTCTAAACTCATTTTTTGTAATTTACCAGAAAAAGAAGTTGTTCACTGTTGTAGAAAAAAATCAACATCCATTGTGAAAGTACTGTGACAAGTATGTTTGCTTTCACTAGAACTGGAAAAAGCAGCTGTATTAATAGAGAAATGTAAAGTTCAGTACCTGAGTCATACAGATACTGTATGCATCACTGAAAATATTGAAGAGCAATATTCCTTTATTACATAAAATGCACAATCACAGTCATGTAGATAGAGACCCAGTAAATGCTGAGTTTAGTACACTGATATTTAAAATACACAGAAACATTACTAAATCCATGCTCAGTCCCTTCCCCCCAGTACACATCATGGATTTTACCTACTGTAGAGGAATACAAACCACAAATAAAACAGCTGCTAGGACACGTCTAAATTATGACTCTTTTGATAAGTTCTTTCACAAAAGTATCTGCTCTACCTTTGAAGTCAGCAAGGTCTTCATAAAGTGTCTTAAAACATCAGAAATTAAGGCACTTCTGACACATGAATGCTACAGAGAAACACTTAGTCTTGCCTTTCTGAAACATTACAAAAACCATAAAGTTGTACTAAAACTTGCAAAAAATCAGAATTTTTCCCTTAGAATATTAGATAAGATCATGGTCCAATCTCCCATCATCAAGATGGCACAGAAGTAGCAGTACTGATTTAGAACACCAGTGCTCTTAAAAATTATTTAAAAAAAAAAAAAAAGGAATGCTCTGAAATGAATGCCTCCTACTCTATTATGTTGGCCCATGGTGAGTGCTGGCATCCACGGTGAGGTGGATGCTGGCAGTATGGCAGAAGAGGTTGGACCTAACCTACCAGAGATAAGGAGATAGTGCAGCAGGTGAAATTCTTATGCAGTCAAAACGATGGCAGCTTCAAACAAGAACAAATTCAGGACTTCATATCCCACAAGTCTCCTAATTTGCATAAACCATAGACTTAAGGGTATTTTTACTCAGGAAGTGGTGTGATGGATGAACTGAGAGCAAAAGCTCACTGAAGCAAATTCACGCTTCTGAATATCAACTAACTAGGTAAAGTAATTCCAGATCCCTGAAGTAGTTCTAAACATGTGATAAATCATGTATTTACTGTTACAGTAGCAAGTCCGGAAAAAAAAAAATAGCAAAAGTAAATATTGAGACTAATGGTGAATGGAACAGTTTTTAGTGGTGGGAGAGTTAATCCGACAAGCAAGTACTGTAAAACAGTTTAAAGTGCAAGTATTTTTGCCTTTTTTGATTTTCTGAAATGCTGAACCTCCGAAATTACAGTTTTCTCTACAGATTTATCACAGGTACACTTTTAATCACAGAAACAAGCTACGTATATTTTTAATTGCACTATCAGAATTGCCCAAAATATAATTCTGACACTGCATAAGTCATCATTATATCACTCACATATTTCAGAAACCTACAAAAGACAAACTGAATCGAGGAGAAAATCTACTCTTTGCAAAAAGCTTGTTAAAAGTTTATTAAAGCAGAATTTTAATTTATTTGGTAAATAACGTTAACTTCATCTATAATTTCATGTTTCTTCAATGATACAGAAACTAGAAGTTGTCTAAACTTGGATACTACAGTTAGGGATAATGCACTCAATTCCATTTTTGTTCATTTTGTGAAACACTCAGAAGTCATCTTACGCATGCCAATGTTAGCACTGCAGTTAAACACGTAACTTGTTTTATTAACACAGGTTCAAGAAAGTTATTCTTTCCATTAAGAACTAATTATATCAGGTATATACACCTCGGTGAAAAAGCACCACGTTCTGACTCGACACTCACACTGAGAAATTTCAGCTGTATGAAATAACAAGGCCACCAAGAACCGAAAATACAGGAAAGCTACTATAATACTGGTTTTCTTACCCTACGCATGGCTTCCTCCTCTTCTTGACGCTTTTCATAATGTGCAAAGTCATCAAAGATTGAGGTGGTATGCTTGAAAGTAGCAATTATTTTAAGCACTTGCTTGGCTTTTTCTAGGGGTACTTCTTGAGTGTCCCTCGAATTGGTAACTGGTTTGTTGTCATTGTTTTCCAAGCGAATATGCCGCAGTTGGTTATTGGGAACGTCTTTGACAAAGATCCATTTGACATCGAACTTGCCCTTCCACTTATCCTGAGACCAGACGCCAGCATATGCATTGTAGTCCACAACAGACTTCATCTCAGCCACTCCACAAAAGTGTCCACTGCCATTCACACTGAAGAGTAAATAGAGTGGGCCTTTTCCATTCAAGGAACGGTAAGCAGCATCCAAGCGCTTATTACCATGTTCAGTACTACACCAGATAGAGTACTTAATGGAGCGATGAATATCGTCCTCTGAATAACTTTTGATTATAAACACACGTCCATTCTTCAGGTTCCAATCGAAGTCTTTGGGATTGTAGTTGTTTATGGCCTTTAGTTTCTCCAGCACTGGGTGCACTTCCACACCAGAAGGTGAGGAGCTGACGGATACAACACCTAAACCAAAGTTTTCACTGCCAGCTCCGTTGTTCTGGCTGAAGCCCACACCCCTATTACGAGGCGCTACCCAGCGGTTTTGCAACTGCTGCTGCTGCAACTGGTGAGGCTGGGCCTGCTGCTGAGGTCCTTGTTGCTGTTGTGGTTGCTGTGGCTGAGGCTGCTGTTGAGGCAGTTGGCTTTGCACCAGTGTTGGTGGTTGGATTAATGGCTGAGGCTGCTGGATTATGGTCTGAGGAGGCAGTACTGGTTGGGCTGGGGGAGCTTTTACCACTGACCCCTTGTCATCCCAAGTTCCAATATTCATGTTGTGTTTTATAGGTGGTGGTGGTACAGCAGGGCCCCCAATGCCCACATTACCTTTAGGCTTGAGTTTCGGCTGAGGTTTAGCAGGCTTCCTTGCAATGGCAGCCCACGAGGTTGGTTTAGGTGCTGAACTGCTAACTGGGGGCACACTGTTGGCTGCAATACTTGTCATACCAGTACTGCTCAGAGCTGAACCTACAGTTTTTGTTACAGCAGCTGTCATATCTCCACCAATTTTCAGTCCAGTCATGCCTTGCTCAATGCTGCTAATCCCAGGCACCTTGCTCAGAGTATCACTGCCAAATCCAGCCTGTCCATCTGCTATGGCTCTCCCAAGAGAACTAGGTGGATAGCCATAGCTGCTGCTGTAAGCAGAGCTTTGCGTTGATTGTCCCTGAGATCCACTCGTCCCCCATGTAGAGAAGTCTGCATTCCCAGGAAAAAAATTAAATCCATGCTGCCCAAGAAATGGAGGGGTGTTTCCTAATGCCCCAGGTTGACTAAATACACCATCAGGTATGTAATGATGTTCACCATTACTCATCTGTCCATAAGTTGTCAAGTATGGCATTGGAGGGTCACCTGCAGTTGACCATGCTGCTTCGCCTAAAGAGTATGGAAATCCAATGGATGGAGCATAATAACTAGGCATATATGGGTCTGACATTGGTGGATAGCTGTTACTCTGCAAGAGAATAAGACAAAAATCAGCAATACAGGCTATGTGCTCAGGACAAAGTATTTCTAATACCATCCAAAACACTGTTAACGATCATATGAAAGAATTTGCAACTTTCCCCATTTCCTTGAAGGTAACAAAGATGAGTAAAAATATCTGTTGGAAGTAGCCATGTTTTCAGAAACCATTTTAAAAAAAAAAAAAAAAAAAAAAAATCAAGTCATAACAACTGTAGTTTCATTAACAGAAAAACAAACTACAATTAAGACTTAATTTTTCTGCATTCTTGTTGCTTTTTTGTCAAGATTTTTCTAATAGGAGACAACTACCAGAACATAATAGCAGGAAGAATGCAAGAACATCTTTGTTTCGTGAGGAACAGCACTCAAACTAACATTCCCATTAAGAACAATCTGTGGTCTAGCAGAACAAAGCTTGCTCACTAAATCCAAACTCCAATTCTAAGACTCCTAAGAAATCACAACAGTTATGTCTTTAGATGATGAAGTTGAAGGACTACCCACCACAAACTTCTGACATTGTTTTGGAAAAAAACACAGCACATTATCATCCCTCAGATAATGCCTCCTTAATATTGTGTTATTTGAGGAAACAGGAAAGTAGGAAGAGTTCTCAAAAGTCTTTTAATAATTTGTCTTTTCTTTCACTCTCAACACCACTACAACTTACAAACTTAACGTATGTTAACTTCTGACTACAGAGACAATTCACAGCTCTGAAAATAAGCCATTAACATTCCAGCAGAAGCATTATACCACACTCCAGTTATATTAAGCTTCAACCTATTATGCAACCAACTGTGAGATATTCCTACTAACATCAAAGGGAATTATGTCCACACTTAATATTTTCTCAGAGCCAATGAAACTGTTGTTTTGAACTTCATCCAAAATATAATTCACTGCAAATTTAAGGTGTAGGGTTTTATTGTGATGTTTGGGTTTTTCTTTCATTTTTTGAAGATTCTTGTAACTAGTTTGAAGTTGGAACACAAGAGCAAGAGACATCAGACGATGCATATTAACAGAATCTTATCCAGAATTTAAGACAACTTTAACTATTTCATGTCTTATATATACAAATAAAATATGACACAAAACTGTATTTCAACAGCTATTCAGGCAAGTAATGTTAAGAAGCATCATTCAAAAATGAACTGTCTGGAATTCCATCAAACTCCAAAGTTAACTTCGAGACAGTAAGCAATGTTCACTTACCTGATTTGTCTGACTACTTAGATATGGCTCAAAATCATCATCATTTACTGCATCCTTTTGATGAATCGAACCGTTCTGTACTGAAACTAAAAGTATATTTGCATTAGATATACTTTCTGGAAGACTAACGATGCACTTTCAAAATAGGTAACAATTAATAACCTGTTCAATGAAATACTTCTAGTGATGCTTCATTGAGACAGAATACATTACTGTTAAGCTTTACTCTGTTCAAAGAAGATAGACCATTAAGCTCCCCAGTCAGATCTCAGAAGAGGTCTGGAAAGACTGCAACCAAAGCAGACTATTCCTGATGGTGGAGTTCCTTTCCTGGAGGAGGAATTTTCTGAACTACACAGACAGAAAATCTTCAGTCACCTTATTTGCATGGGCAGTAAATCCAGTGTTTCCAGAAGTACCAGATTAAGTGCAAATGTGCAGACCAGTGAGATCACACAAATTCAATACGTTCAGTGAAATCTGTAATATATAGCTTTCTGCTGAAAAGATTAAAGTCAGCATCCCACCAATACAACAGGGAAGGGCTATTTCAGCTGTTTAATTTTCTAATTCCTACACAACTATTAGACTGCACTGAATTAGCAACATATCTTGAGTTTAGAGGGGCCAGTGAAAGACAGAAGCAGAAGTTCAAGTCCCCAGGAACAAGTTTACTATCCTTTCCCTGCACACATGCCATTAGACAGTGGAATCTCTTCCTATCTGCTCTTCTTAGCTTTCTATTTATTACTTTTAGTTTCATTTAAGGCATTAATACCTACTTGGCATTTTCCAGTTGCTCAAATTACTTGAAGTATCTCTCAATTTCCCCCCTCCCCTATTGTTCAAAGTCAAATTGCAGAACTCTCAACTAAACTTCACTGTTTCCAGAGCACAAAGCAGAATAGTGACTGAAATTATAGAACTGAAAGACAAAGAAATCTCAGAAACAAGTGACTGCTTTTCAGAATGCATTTTCTGCTGCTGTTACCTATCAGCATGTTTGGCGAAACCAAGCTTTAGAGTAATTGATAAAGTGCTCTAAGAATCGATGACATCAGAAGTTACAGCAAAGCAGCAGATCTTCTGACAGTTGGGAAAACTCAGATACAAGTTGACACCTGTTTTTCTCTTTTTAGCAAAAGCTTCTGAAAAGTATATACAGCTATGTAACTAAATCTTCCAGGGTTTTTTTTTTTTGTTTGTTTGTTTTTGTTTTTTACATAGAAAATACTTGAAGATATTTTTTTTTTTGGTTGGTTGTGTTCTTCCCCCCACTAAAGTTAACACTGCAAACCAGACACTTCACAATTTCTTCCACATTTGATTTCAGTAACAAAGTGTCTTCAGGGAATTAAACTAACTGGAAAAATAACAAAGGAATACATATAAACATATGGAAAAAAAAAAAAATGGAAAAATGTATTAACTTCAGACAGCAGTAACAAGAGATGGAAAAATCAATTTAATAAAGAATAACAGAAGATTTGTTCCAAAGCAACTACCTGAGAAGGATGGAAGCAACTTTCACTTATCATTCTGGGGTTTCAGAAGGTCACTTGACCATCATTATACACTGACAGTGTTTGTAAACGAGCTGCAGACAATTATGACTAACAAAGGTGAACACAATGTGTATTAAAACATGATATAAAAATATTTCTAAATTAAATAACAATTTAAGATTATAGTTTTTGTTTGTTTTTCCATAAATAAGGAGTTTCAGCTGCGGTCACTAATCATCCTGAACTTAAATACAGTGGAAACATAGAGTGGAACTCTATATTCCATTTTACATTTGGCCCAGTCACACAAGAGAATAATCCTCAAGGTCTCTTCTCCACCCCATGCCATATCCATTGCTTAGTCTTAACCAAAGACTATAAACAGCAACATTCCCAAATACAATTTTGTTATAACAAAAAAATAAAAAGGAGGAACACGGCTTTCTTCAAAGCATACAGCCACACATAAAGCAATATACAAACTACAGGTCAAGATTAGAATCCTATCAAAATTAATCTTTTCACACTGACAGCTGATCTTCATTAAACGAGCCATGTTTATTGTTTCAGAGGCATCTAAAGGTCTCTCACAATAATTATTTTGGTCAGCCATAACTAACAATATTCTTATAAATGTATTTTCTTTCTTGTTTATTCTATATTGAGATCTTAAGTCAGCAACACAAAATAGTTCTGTGCTGCCATCTCTACTACTAAATGTATATACTTTTCAGTAAGACATCATCATTACAACTGTTCCTTTAGCTTTTCACTCTAACTTCACATAAGGTGTTTAAAATGAAGAATGCAGCCCACACATGTATTTAACAAGAGAAAACAGATTAAGATGCATGCCTCATACCCAAAATCTCATATTAAGTATTCTAACTGAACAGGGCAGTGATGAAGTATACTACCAGAAACTAACCTACAGTTAGTAAAAGCATCTGTATCGGTCCAACCCTGAAAATACTGCATACTTCTTGTAAAAACACAGTGTAATTAGATACCAGGAAGAAACAGCTCATCAAATAAAGGAATTTAAAGCTTATGTTCCTTCAACTGTTGCTATCCTTTGAATAACCACTAGCAAATTGCACAAATGATGGCCAAAGGTATTAAGAATAAATTTCTCCCTAGAAGCTGTTGCTACATCCAGATTAATGTGGTACGTAATAAGTACTAAACGTAACCTGTAGTGTTCTATTCTTGTTTTAAACCTAATCTTATATTTAAACCTCCTACAAAATCAAAAATATATACACAGGTAAGCACAAATCAGGACTTCCTTTCATAGGTGCAATATGTTGGCAAAAACTAAAGCAAGGGAAAAAGGGAGTTTGGGGAATGCCAGGTCCTCCTTATCCCCACTGCAAGACATCATTTGGATGATATCAGTTTTGATGTCTTATGTCAACAGTACAGTATTTGACAAATACAATAAGAAAACTTTCAAGATAAAATCATTTACTGGTCCAAGCCTCTGAAATACTGGAGTTAATGTCCAACAGACTGATAGACTGTTCTATAACCCAGATGTATAATCCCACACATTCCGGTCAAAAGAGAAAGCACATGGCACCTACTTTTAACTAACTAGAACAAAGCATCAAGAGAATTTTCCTAGACAATACGAGCAAATTCTCAATATCATTTGAAGGCTTAGTATTCCTATTTCAACATGAGAAACACTTCATTTACATACCCAATCCTTCCCAACATCACCATTCCTATGCATATGCACAGAGCTTCAGATTAATGTGCTGACTCAGTAACACATACTCCCTCAAGGTCCCTTTAAGCTGTGACCATATCATGACATCTCAAAAAGATTACTGCCTGCTAGCATTTGGACAGTAAGGATTGCTGACACTGACTTAATATATCCTCTTGAACAAACCTCTGATCTAACAACAACTACTTGAGCTACCATCTTCTATCTTCAAGCCCTTTAATCTAACACCAAATTAAATCAGTTTTGTAAATTATTTGCCACACTTTATATTTCAGTAGAATTGAGCTGATTATTGGTTTGTTTCACTCCAGTTTTCATTGATATCATATTCTCACCAGGAGACTTGTACGCTATTTAACAGGATGCAATCCACTAAAAATCCAAGTTCAGAAATGCAAAAGCCTCCTTATTTTGACAAGTTGAAACCATGTATTAATTTACACATTTTGAAGCATTTACAAGTTACAGCACAGAAAATATGCTGACTTGTTCACTTTCATTATTAAACAAACTGCAGGACAGTATCTCAAATGAGATGCTCGATACTTTACACCCAATTCATATATTGGAAAAATAGTTCAAAAAGTACTTCTATGATTCTCTAATAGCTCTAACTTCTCTGGAAACATAGACGTTATAATCTGAAGGACAGAAAGCCACAAACTACTTGCTAAAATGAAACTGTCCTCTCACTTAAGAGAAATACAAAGGGCAGAAATATAACCACTTCAAAGAAAAATCATAAAAAGTTCTACAAGTACTACAATATGAGAGAACAAGTACTCAGGAAAAAAATGACTAAACTGAATGGGTCTAAGGAGGCAGACAGATTTATTTTTCACTGAATGCATGTTGAAATTAGAAGGAAACAGGCTAGATTCAAGAAGATTCAGGAAGCACATGCCAACATGAGTGGTACATACAGAAGTAAATAATCTGCATACAGGCAGAACAAGAGAATAAGTGTGGATAACATTAAATGACACTTCATAGAGAACAGTTAGATTAGTTCAGATAATAAATAGCAGGGTCAAAAAATACATAAGGTCCACAAAAACGTTTTTAATCTGCATGCAGAAATAACCACACTGACCGCATCACACAGGTAGCTGTTTGCATACTAACCTACTGCTCAGCTTACTAAGCAGATAAGAAATTCATTGGCACAAGTGTGCTGACTACACAAATAAAAAACCCAAATAAATTATTGGGTTGGGTTCCTTTTGTTTTGTTTGTTTTTTTTTAATATCAAAGATAAACTCTAGACCAGAAATAACTGCAGGACATAATCTGATACGTCACACACACAGACTGGCCTAGCACTTTAGAGTGAAGTACTTGATGGTTTCTATGGGAGGGAATAAACCCTATTTTAAATACAAAGATGTTTAAAAAAAAATGAAAAAAGTAAAAACAAACAAACAAAAGGCTTAGGAGACTACAAAAATATTCTCTACAGACGGAGCCAAGATATTTTCTGAAAATAAGGAGGGTGATGTGTTCTGTTCACAGATATGACTAACTAAGCAGTCACATGGTTTGTGTTCCTCAAGCTAAGGAAACTGCTCAAAAGACTCCTCCTGACGATTCTAGTATACTGATTCCACTCACTGTACAGAAAGATCCAAGGTATACTGTTAAAGAGATTGTGCAAACATATCAAACAACATCAGCTAAAAAAATCAGCTGTTGTTTTATTACTCCAATAGTCTATTTGAAAAATAAAAATTTAAATTGACATACTATTGTACCATTGCAAAAAAATGCTGGGAAGTAATATTTTGTATGCAATTTCCTGTTGTCTTCATCTGAAATAAGACATCCTATAGCTGCATTCCCTTCCCATAATTGTCTCAGAAAACATTAAGCTCCACAAACAAGATCAGACATTTACACAAAATTACAGTGAATTGACTTACCTTTATTTCCCTGTCCTTTAGGTCTCTGTACATAGGAAAGTGGGGAAAAAAGCAAAACAGAAAATTTCAGTTAGAATCTTCTGATGTTTTTGTCAAGCTAATTCAAGTTTACCAGTTCTTTTCAATTTAAATATCAATTCAAGCTATTATAAAAAATTCTGATGTACAAACTCAACTGAAGAGTTTTAAAATTGAAAGAATTTCACTGAAAATCATTAAAATATCCTACAGTCTTTTAAAACAGGCAAAGCTTAACCGGCAGCAGAAATCTGAGCAAATGAATTTTGATTGCCCTTCCTTGAGAGACATAAGCAATAAACACAGCATAGCCTAAAAGAACAAAGAAAGTTAGCTTAAGATTACTGCCAGTGCTAGAGCTTCATTATCATACGTCATCGTTTAAACTGACTGATGGGTACTTATCAGGGAAAAACCTATAATGCCTTGCCTTTTAAATGTACAAAAGAATATACAGTAATATTGCAAGCTGAACTACAAGCTGTACATTCCTTGTTCAGTCAGTTACATCGAGAAAATGGTACCATGTTTACGCTTTCACACAAGAAAATAATACCTTAAGGAGAATTTTTTTTTTTTTTTTTAGGATTAGTCATTACAAAACACTGTTAATCTGCCACTCACTAAGAACCACTATAAAAGAACGAGTTACGGTAACCTTAATTCCTCTATAACAAAATAAAACAAGCTTAAAAAGAAATAAGCAACTTGTAACCCATCAGAATCTAATTCATCTCCTTGCACATGTACAACTAATCATGAGCAGATTCCCTGGCTCTGCTACTCTCCAGCAATTTTTACTCCTGAAAGATTCAGTACTGGTTTGAAAGTTTAGGCTATGTTAGAGAAAACCACCATCTTGCTTGCATATAAGCTGTCTCAGTTAGGTCTCTGTTTAACCCATTTCCACCTAAAGCTGTGCTGGTTAGTCACCTCCCCCTCCCAAAAGCAGAGGAAAACCTCCTTAAGAAACACCAACATCTCATCGTCTGGGATACAACTCATCCAGTCACACAGAGAGCAACAAGAGCCACAAAACTAAAAAAAAGTTGAGAAGCAGCAGCCCCCATGGAAGGCTAGTCAGCAAGGAAAGCTAAGAGATCACTGAGCTAGAAATAAGTGCACAAAAGGAAACCGGAGAGCATACACGGAGACAAAAGGCACAAAACACTGAAGGCACAGAGAAAATAAAAGGGGGGAAGGAGACTGCGAGGAGTAAACTTTGGAGGAGAGGCAGAGGCCCAAGGAGGAAGCGAGGATCAAGGCAGAAAAGCGCCCGCCAAGAGAGGAAGAGCAGCAAGGCCTGGCAAAGGCTGAGAAAACCTCGAAGCCCTGCGAGGAATCGGAGAACAGCTGAAAGAAGCGGAGGTCGCAGAGAAGGAGGCCCGAAAGAAGAAAACGCGAGCGAGGAGAGGAAGACAAGAAAAGAGAAAGCGATAACCAGAAGTCGGAGAAAAAACAGGGAGAGCCGAGAGAAGCGCTCTAGGAACGGCGAGAGGAAACGGGCGCCCACAGGGCCTGCCGAGGGCTCGCTCGTGGCGCGGGCAGACGCAGAGCCGCCAGGCCGGGCTGGGCCCCGCAGCGGGGAGGCGGAGCGGAGCTGGCGCGGCCCGGCGGTTATAAATAGGGGCTGCCGGGGCCGGGCAGGGGCCGCCATAGCGGGCGCCGATCGCCCGCCGCTCCCCATGGCGGCGAGGAGGGACGGAGTGGGAGGCCGCCGGGCCGCCGCCCTCCGAGCGCCAGACGCGAGGAGAAGAGATAGCGGTGTGCGGGCAGCTGGTACCTGATCGACGCTGGTGGCTGACATTCTTCACGGGGAGCCGCGATCCCCTCGCTCCGCCTGGGCCTCGAGTGATTCCGCACGCCGGGGCCGCTCGCCCGCCCGCCCGCCGCGCCGCTCGTCTCCGCCTCCTCCTCCCCGCCGCCGCCTGATTGTCGCCGCCGCCTGGGTTCGCCGCCGCCGCCGATCGGGCTGCCGCTGGAAGGAGCCGGCCAGCCGCACGCAGCGCCGCTTCCCCCCCCTGCTCCGGGCTCCGCTTCCCCACAATGGCGGACGGGCTCCGGCTCCCACTTCCGCTCCGCGGCACCCTGACCTTCCGCTCCCCCTCCGCCAGCGACGCCGCTGACCTTTCCCTTCCCGTCCCCGCCTCCATGTCACGTGGGGGTGAAAATGGGCCCGCGCGCGCCCGCTGCCAGCGACTCAAATGGCGCGGGGGGCGGGGCGAGTGCCGCGCGGGGTGGGAGCGCGCATGCGCACCACGCGGCTCAGGCGGAAGGGCCCGGCGCCGCTCCCGCCGTGCTCCATCGGTCTCGTAGTGCGCATGCTCCGCAAGGACAGCTGAGCAACGCTCGGGGGGAGAGGGAGACGATGAATGTCAGCCTCCCGCGCTCCGCTAAGCACCTGCGGTGCGCTGAAGTGGGGAGCCGGCTGGGCAGCGCGTATGAGCGTGGGGCAGTTGTGGGTTTGGCTGCTTGTGCCGTGGTGGCTGAGCGGTTGTGCCCCTGCGGTGCTTGTTCCACGTGGTGTTGGGCAGACCGTCAGTGCAAGCGGTGCTTCTGGTGGGCGGGCCGTCGGCCGCCAAAGGGGCTTGGGCTGCACCACCGCTACCTGGGAGCACCTGTGCTTCTGAAGAGAGGATGCCTGGTATGCTGTACTGTGTGGTGTAAGCAGATATGGTCTGGGCAAAGAGAGGGTTGCATCATTGAAGACATTTTCTGTCTCGAGTCCCTTTTCCTACCCTGCTTTTTTTTTTTTTTTTTTTTTTTCCACTGGAGTCCAGAGGGAAACAAGGATGATGAAAGATCCGGGTAATAGATACTGAAATAAAACGTAGCAAGAGACAGCTGCACTATAAAAGAGAAGAATGAGGGTTGATGCGAAGATTGAGTATCTTTATGTATGAAAAAAAAAATCATTTGCATTTTTTGAAATATCACAAAATATAATGCATTTAAACTGCAGTTCTGAGGTTGATCTTCTCTTATGACACCTTAAAACGCTGTCAAAGCAAATAGGACTGTGCTGCTGCCTCTGTAGCACTACAGTTAGTAAGCAGGTGGGACTCTTGCACTCAGTCTTTAAGATCATCCCTTGTTTTCCTGCTCCACTGGTTGCTGTGGCATGAATGGTTTACACACAGAAAATAAAGATTCAATGCAGTAGAAGTAGAAGTAAGCATAGAGCATGGGCACTTAGGTGGAAATTATAACAGTTCTCAGAATTTTATTCTAATGATTAGCATGTGTATTCTTTTAACCTTCCGTCTTTGGAATCATAAGATGACATTAAAATGCCCATTTAAAAGATGATTTTAGCCCTCCCAATAGACAAAGTTTTGCAAGTAAATAGCCAAGAATTGGGAAACAGGTATCAGGGAAAGGAGAACTCAGATTTATTATCGTTAAACATCTCATTGTTTTTGGCCTTGTGTCATTAATTTTTTGAAGCTGACAGACGTTGAATATTCAGAATTTTAAATATTGTTCCCCTCAGACAACTAATGTGTTTCCTTTGAGAAAGTACTGGCCCCTTGTGACCCAATTCTATTCAGCTCAATTTGCAATGTAATCATGGAATAAATAAAACCAGCAGTAATTTAGAATTCAATTGCGATGGTTGCTACGATTTGTGTGACAAAAATCCAACATGCTGCAAACATTTTCATTTTTAATAGGATATTAATATCTGTACTGGGAAGTGATTTTGCTTTGTTCCTCCGTCTCTGTACTGTTAGGAATGTGGTGGAGTGAAAATTGTCCTTAAAGAGAGTACAAGTTCAGCAGGATTCCAGTCTGCATTGCAAGCTTTGCAGAGTCTCAGGCTCAAACGAATCTTTTTGATGGGGAATTATGCACCACTCTGAAGACTTGCTGGAATGCTCTGTGGCAATTAGTTCTGTAATACTATAGTTTAAGTTCCTGCATTATGTGCCTCTAGAGACTTTGGAGGTATATATGGTTCATTTTTCAAAATGCTTTTAGGCCTTTTTTTTTTTTCTTTTTTTTTTTTTTTTTTTTTCCAATCTCTAATTCTCCATTTTCTAATAATTATCTGTGGGAAAATTGCTTGTGATCTGAACGGTAGTAGTTTGATTTCACAACCCTTTGCCGTCAGATTACTGTATAGGAGATTTGCACGGGTAATGATTTGCAGAGCTGTGGCAGATGGAGCTATGTCTAAATCACTGTATGGCAATTGCCTTGCTGGGGACTGCCAACCAACATCAGCATTCACTTCAGGACAGGACTCCAATTCCTCATGGTTATTTGAGGCACGTAGTGAATAGATGTGTTCTTATGGCTGTGAAAAGGTCTTATGACCTTTCTAGACTGCCATGGAGCTCAGGAAAAGGACAGTGCCCTTTATTTGAGTGTGGAATTACTATGTTATTATAAATGCCTTCCCTGTTACATTCAACAAAACTTTTTGGATTTTTCCATTCTGCTTTCAAAGTAGTGATTGTGCCAATTCAATAGCAAACTTAAAGGGTAAAAGGATGACTGAGTTTACCCTTTTGAGAAACATTTTCCCCTTCAGTTTTACTGGACAAGAACAGAAAAAGAACATGCTTGTTTTAAATGTTAGGAAAAGCAATATGGCAACACCTCCTTCGAAAATGGTTAAGACACAAGTTCTTAAGTTCTTAGAAAATGTTCTAGGGATTCTTTTCTTAGCACGTAAAGACCAAGTCCAAATAACCATTATTTCCTCAAATGTCTCAGAGACTCTCACTGGACTGTAAAACAGGTGCAGTATAAAGTCTTGGCTACAGGTAGAAAGTGACCCTGAGAGTCTTACAAACTAATAATAGCTAACAAACAAACTGTAAATAACATGATGCCCGTGTTTTTCGGTATAGTCAGATAGCTCAAACAGATCGCAAAACTGTTTGTTACAGAAGTAGAAAATTTATGCTACCAACAATTTTCTGTTTCTCCTGCCTAAAATTGTTTTAAAAAATAATCTGTGAATTATAATCTAGTATTGGTGAAACACTAACTAAGGAATAAATTGAAATAGGTGAACTCCAGCTATTCCCACCAACAGTTACTGTAATTCAGTTTGACTGAGAGGGTCTGTGGGTGGTTCATGAAACAACATCAAAGATCTGGTGGGTCACTGCTGAGGAACATGCCTTCGGAGGGTCTCAGTTATCAGCATGCCTCCAGATGTGCCTTGGTGTTGCACCTCTGCTTCGTGCTCTCTGTTCCAGAGGCTGGGCTGTTCAGCTGTCATGGAGGATCATCACACTGCGAAAGCCCATAGCATTGCTACAAGTGAATGGAAAGCAATGCTCAACTGCAGATAACTAAACAATTCCTCTGCGTGTGTGAGATTTGATAGTTCCAAGCTATTAAAAATAGGAGTATATTTATTGTGTATCATTTAGGCAGTGGTAATTAAACAACTACATACTCTGCATCCTGTGTGAAATACAATCCTGTACTGAAGGCCAGGGCAGGTTCCAGATTCCAGCAAGCATTCTTTTACAGGGTTTGAATAGCTTGGGTGCTATGTTATCATCTATGGGATGGTGAATTTCAACATATGGAGCAGGCATTCTGGAAAATACTCTCACCATAAAAGTGTAATAGTGTTGTACAATATGTTCCTGTTGTCAGTGCATTTCCTTTTCTTGGGAATGAGGAAATACAGGCTTGTTCTTATGAAAGAGTTCAGAGGAAAAAACTGTATGAAAGGACTGCAAATACTCATAGTACTTATCCGTACTTTACAAATCAATTACAAACCGTAATTGATGGAAAATAGATTATAGTAGCTAATAGGTAACATTGTGGCAGTTACGCAGCTCAATTTCTGTACGCAGTTTTAAATTCCAATGCAGTTTTTTATTCCAGTGTTGGAACAAGAATTTTACCTCCTAGCTTTAATTTTATTCTTTTTGTTATCCAGTGCATCAGTCTTGATAGGCTCCATTAACTTAAAGCACGAGGTAAGACAGGAGCTTTCCACACTGACAACCTTTTTTCCAGGTATATAATAATGTAAAACAGTGATATATTTATAGCAATGTGTGCTAGCTGTTTGGCTTAAGTGATTGTGTAAATTCCATATCATAGTAGGCTGGGTCAATAACAATAACTAATTGCTGACAGATCTTCTCTTGTTAGTTTTTAAGAAACTCAGTCTTCTTTTATAATTATTTAAAAACATATACAAACCACCTTTGTTTGTTAAATTCCCTGAGATCCTCTCTGTCCATTAGTTTTAAATCTAAATCTGCTTGCATTTGATCTGAAAGGAATGTCTCCTCCTGCTCTTTCCTCCTAGTCACGCAGAGCAATCATTCTTTTGGTGCATAATGTTGCTCATCATAACTGCATGTTTGAAATTTGGCTATGCCAACAGCATGACTGTACTTGAAAGGGAAGAGTAACAACCAAATACTGGGGTAAGAAAAGACAACCAATAGCCACAGTGTATATAGCAGCAGTTCTTAGGGTTCTCATGGCCCACATCATTTTGTTCTGAAGATCATTCCTCTACCACTTCATTGGCAAACTATGTAATATCTAAGAAAACCCACAACTGTCTCATTTAGGACAAACTGGCAAACAAAACCAGAAATTCATGCAGCAACCCTCTCAGAATGCACTGTATGCCCATATCCCATTCCCACCAAGTTATTTTGTATGCTGGCTGAGTAAAAGCATGCAGCTACTGTATAGAGCTCAGCTACCTTACTGTTTCACAATATTTTTAGGTGATCTGCAGTTAAAAAAAAGCTTCTCTAGTTCCATTTAACTTGTGGCATTTGTACTCAAGGGTAACTGCTTACATTTTCATTCCTGTCTCAAGATTTGCCTATAAGGAGCTGGCGGTAATCATAGCGTTTTAGGTACTAAGCTTTAAATGGAAACCTGCTTGCCTGAGAAATACACCAAAATGCTATTCTTTATCATTTCTCAGTTGTTTAAGAAAAATTCTAATGAACTAGATTCCATAATTATTTCAAAGACAAACTATGATTCATTCTTCTTACATTAGATTGAAGACTATTTTTATAGTTAAACCAAAGTTTACTGTATCAAAGAGACATGATGGATATTTGCTGAAACCTGTTCTGTAAATTTACTTTGGCACTTAACTTTCAAAAAAATGATTAAACATTATGGAAAGGACAGACAATTCTAATACCTTATTAATATTATTTTCTGTTCAGTGTGTTGGAAAATACATATAATACATACATATTCTGAAGCCTGCTCTGAAAAAGCATTTTGACTCCTGCACTTTCACTCTGTCATTAGATAAATGAAATGTTCTTACTGCCTGCCTCTTTTCCTATCAAATGTATCGGGTTTTGTTTTGTTTTGTTTTCCTTGGAAAATTTACTAATTATTTTCAGAAGTCTGGGAAGTCCGTGACTTTTTTTTTCCCCCCCACAAGTTTCTATGTTTTCCATTCTTTTCCCAGAACTCCTGCAAGTTTGCTGTTTGGCATGATGATGGTTTTGCTATATTCCTTGCTTTCATTCCATATCCAGTTCCGTTAAGCTGATTGCTAAGCTTGGAAAATTGTTATCAGTTTTATAAACAGTACTTTCTAAAACGCCACTGTCAGAGATGCTTCCACCTTTTCCTTGTGTCCCGATTTGGTCTGGGATAGAGTTAATTTTCATCCTAGAAGATGGTATGGTACTGTGTTTTGAAGTTAGGATGAGGGTAATTTTGATAACAGCAATATTTATTTGCTGCTGAGCAGTGCTTGCACTGAGTCAGACATTCTTCTGCATCTCATGCTGCCCTGCCAGCAAGAAGCTGGGAGTACACAAGGAGCTGGGAAGGGGTGCAGCCAGGACAGCTGACCCAAAGTGGCCAAAGGGAAGTCTCATACCATCTGGTGTCCTGTGGAACAATTAAACAGAGGGACTTGGCTGATGGAGTAGGTGTTGCTCAGAGACTGGCTCAGCATCGGTTAACTCATAGGTAATTGCTCATAGGTAGTGAGCAATTGCATTGTCCATCAGTTGTTGTGTATATTCTGTTCTTATTCTAATTTGTTATTATTATTAATCATCCTTTTTTGTTCTATTGAAATGTCCTTATATCATCCCACAAATTTTACCATTTTTCCAGTTCCCTCTCCCATCCCACCTGAGGTGGGGAAGTGAGTGAGTGGCTGTGCAGTGTTTGGCTGTCTGATGGATTAAATCACAACACCTAGATATTTTTTGCTATGTAATTTGTCAGTGGTTAGACAGATAAGTAGTATAATGTTGCATGAGATGTTAGCTGCTAACCAGATCAAAAGGAACTGGAAGGATTTCTCCAATGCTAGCTCCAAGTTAGCTTGCTCTGACAGATCCTTAGAGTAATTCCTTTCCCCAAACCCAGTACTGATGACTAGACCTTGCTATCTATACAATTATGTCTATACAAGATGAGTCTTCTATTAATACTTTTAAGCCACTTATATAGAAGCATGTTGTTAAAATTGAGTGTTTCATATGTATGTCTTCAGAACTGTCTGTTGAGTTGAATAAAATATACTGAAATTTAAAAGCAGTATGATATGCTTTCTATCACAGCCACCATTTGTCAGGCCAAAATGTATATTTATATATCATTTCTGTACTTTTTTTCCCCTATAAATTCAACAAAACCCACCAAGTAAGGGTTCAGTAGTGCAATAGGTGAAGAATTGTATTCCTGAAAGATGTTTACGTTAAACGTATCTGTAATAATGTATGTGTATATATTTGCATCTGTATCATGTTCTCTGCTAAGGTTATACCCTAATTTTGTTTGCATCACTGTATATAATCAATTTATGCATAGTTATGTAGAGTATATTATATATGTAGAGACAGTTTTGTGATTCATATTTTGTATTAGTTCTGCATTGCTAAACAGTCACTAAAATTTATTGTTGCAGGGAAAAAAATATAGCCACCCACCCTTTAATCAGGGTGATGATAAAAAGAATGAATCACCAAGGGCTAATAGAACTTGGTTAATTTCTCTGTTTGTTTATTTCACTGACCAAAATATGTGGGAGAAGCAGACGTATGAATCATAACATTTCATATTTTGTAGTTGTGTGGCTTTAAAACATTCAAAGTGAATCAGGAGAAGGGGAAAGTTTTACTTTCTTCTAAAAAAGTAAGCATTACACCTAACTTGTCAGCATAGCTGCACAGCATCCCCAGTATGAATATATTCAGTAAGTAAATGTACAACACAGAAACTAAAGAAAAGAACTTTTTGTTTTTAATTTAGACTAATAGCATAAATGAATATGAAATAAATCTGACCAAATCCATTGGCTGTAGTGCAATCCATTTTATTTTAATAGGCTCATCAGAGAGAGTCACAAAATCTTTCCTGCATCCTTGTATTACACTCTAGACACAAAAGCTGTCCAGATTTCTGAGGCTTTTCATTAACCTGCATAATCACAACTGATCAGTTGCTGGATCAATGCCACTAGTTCAAGTCCACTCAAAATTGTCTCCAGAGGGAAAACTCAGGGTTATTTTTTATCTCACCTTGGTTTCTGCCCTCAGTTCTAGCCACGTTTTTCTGATCAGTAAAAAACATAAGGTGTGCTTCCATTCTTTGGTTAGTTATTCTTCATTATTAAAATTATGACCTCTCAATCATTCTCTCTCACTTGCTTTTTCAGAGTTGTTGTGACTTGCTTTCAGCAATAGCCATCAGACAGCAACATTTAAAGGGGAAACTGAGATCTGTCATTCCTACGTATAAAAAATAAATAATTTTCTAAGAGTTACTTTTTTTTAATAGATCCACTAGGTGGTGCTTGAAATAAGCTACCCCAGTACGACTCATTCAGCCTTGCCAAAGTTTATCTCAGAAATTCGGGGGCAAGAGGGAATTAGTGTGGCTGTGAAATATTAAATTTCAATTCATTAGTCTAAGCTCTAACAGGAATATTACTGGCAACAGCATTAGTGCTTCTCTCTTAGTGTCTGGGTTCCTCCTTTTCCAAATCCAAGTTTTCTATATCACAAGTAGTACTAGATTTTCACCACTGTGGAGATGTAATGCTCTCAATTATAAACTCAGTGTTTTTCCTCCTCCAGTACTCATGGAATTATAATTCATTACTATTTTTGTAAATGATTTTGCATTCACATTTTTGGCTTTTAAGTAAGTTTGTTTCATTCAAAATGGTTTGGATAAGTTGTTCGTTAAATAAAAATGGAAGCTGGTATTACCAGACTGCTTCATCCATCCTGAAAGAAGTTTAACTTCCAATAAGAGATGCTGGAAGGCTCCTGCAGTGCTATTGTGCATGGCCAGGGGAAGGAGCAGGAGGGCACTTAATGGTGGTTTATGCAGATATGAAGACTCTGTGCCAAATTCCTTGTGAAGACCAAATCTTGTTTTCTCTCAGATAATTATTTAGCCATTTGCTGCACAATTGCTCTTCCTAATGCAAGCCAACTTCTTCACAGCTCTCAAAAAATTCACTTCACTGCAGAGGTCTCTATATGCTTATATGTACTGTTCAGTTGTCCAATAATTCCTCTACCACTCAATCTGTCTGTAAAAGCTTCTGGCATAATTATTTGTTCCTGATGTTGCTTTTCTATCAGAGAACCTATCAGAGGGTTTTAGCTGTGTCGAACATCTGCCCAGCAGCCCTCAGGAGCTCCAGAGCTCCTGCCAGGAGAAGCTGTCAACACCTTCAGCCCTTAGGCCACTGCAGTTTCCTCTCTCTCTGCCCAAAAGAAACTGGAGGTGAGATGCTGGCACTTCAAGTTTTCACCCTGCATGTGATTTTGAGGGAAGTGCCTCCCAAAGGGCAAGTTTGGGATGGGGGAGCTGAAGTGGGGAAATCCAGGGAAAATTGAAGGTAATACTGAGGAGGGATCAGAGGTGTTGCGTGAGCAGTTGTGGAAAATTAGCATGAAGGAAGTTGGGATTCACCACAGCAGAATAATCTGAGAGGCATAGGACAAAAATGTTCAACGTTAACATTGAGACAGAATATGAAGGAAAAGTATATAAGAATTGACAACAGAATAGCCTCTAGATAATCATAATAAAATGCCCTGAAGGGTGCTCATACAAATCCAGAGAACTCAGACATTACTATTGATAATTCACTGCAGTCAAATGCAATGTGACATTTAGATATAATGGAAAGTCTGGTTTGCTCATGGCCAAAGCACAAAGGTTCTTTTCTCCAGGTTTGGAAGCATAGTGAGATATGCAAACGAGGGAGAAATACACGAGAAGCTAATCTTTCACTTGCAGAATGCCTACATCAAGTTGGATATATTCATGCTTGAAATACAGTCTGTGAAGAATCAGCCTAACAATATTGATCTCACAGAAGAAAAAATAAAAGATTCGAGTCATTGGAAAGACAGAAAAGAAATTAATAAGAAATTCAGATGGCATTTTTTTGCAAAAATTGAAGAATAGAGCCTGAAAGAGGCTTCATTATTGTCTGGAATGCATTTTGAATAATGTTGATTTCAGTAATATGAAATGCACAGATTATAAGATGTTAGTGCAATCCTCAATTAATATGAAGTTAATAGTTTGTAGTCTTCTTCCTTTTGTTTTTCTTTTTATTGTAGTTCTGAGGAGACAAATTTCATATATATACTACATTTTTTCTTCAGTCTGTTGTTGCTGCTAAGTATCACTTTTAGTTTTATATCTGAGTATCTTCCTTTTTCAATATGCATATTGCCAAAATCTTTCTTTAAGCCAGAAGTGACATTTGGATTGATTGAGTTAAGTGATTTTGCTGCTTAAGTGTCATTATTATTGCTTGTATTGTGTGTGATTTTATTGTTTATGTATTTACTCAATTAATTTTTAATGGCTTAATTCTTCTCTTCATATTCTGATTCATTATCATGGCTAAAGAAAAGGTTGAAAATATATGTTGTATATATCAGGTTGTATCAGTGGCAGAATCACCAGAATCACCACTAGAAGATATGAGTGTGCCTCACAGGCAGGGCCAGAACTGCGTGATTCTTTCAGCAGGCAGCCAGAAGAGGAGCCCTCAGTCCTGTGTGTCCTAAAAGAGAGAGAAGGAGGAGGGAGAATAGGAGGGAAGGAGGGAACTGCTGTCTGTGGCAGGCTTAGCAGAGAGCATCCTGAAATCCACACTCAGAAGGAAAGGTCTCTGACCTCTGTGCTTTAACATTGCACACACTGTTATCAGATGTAATATAATTTGAAGAGAGAATACAAATTCAAGAACTGAGGAACTACTGAATAGGTCTTGTTTGCTGTGGTAGGACATCAGTGAAGACACAGGAAAGAGGTTAGTTTCTATTTCACTGACACAGGGTTATGTAATTTTTCATGTGTTTAAACGACTGGTTTAGTTAGCTTGTCAGGACTGCTTGTAAAAAAAAAAAAAAGGAGCCATATGTCTTTCAAGATTAAAAAGAGAAAATGTAACTTTGTTATTATTTAATGTTAAGGTAGAAAAATAATGCTTTCTTCAGTTAGTTTGTAAATTTTCTAGTACACACTAACTGGAAGAATGTTAGGTTAAATAAGGATTATTTTCCCTGCCATGTTCCAGAATGGCTATTAACTTATGGCCAAACCCATTCTTGGTGTAGCTTCACACAACTGAATAACGTTACAGTTTTCGAAGCATTTTCTGGGGTAATCTGTAAGACAGATATTGGAAAACTCACAGAGAAGTCAGGCTGAGGACAGAACCACAGATGCATAACTTGATTAAAAGCCAGAGCAACACAGACTTTGTGAAGGGGAAGAGAACTGCTCAGGCTAGTGAGACAGCATGCCAAGATGTTCTTAGAGCAGAGAAGATTTTGCACAGGCTCTCTGACATAATAAAGATGATTGAAGATGGTAAATGATCATGGGTTTTGCTATGAATTAAACATTAGTATGTGAGGGAAAAAAAGCCAACAAAGCAAAATGCTGAAATGAATGGCTGTTTCTCAAAACAGCAGGGGGTTAATGTCAGGCCATCCCAGGGATCTGCACTAAGACCATATTATTTTTCTTAGGAAGCAAATCCTTTTACCCACTTGTTCTAAAAATAGGCTAATATGAGATGGAAATAACTCTGTTAGAATTCAAGGATGAGATACCCCTTTGCAACAAGATAGAGCTGACTAATAACTATTCTGAGATAGAGTACAGTATGTGCCTGTTTTGTGGTTGTATTGACTACTCATATATATATCAAATGCCATTTATTTCCATGCAATTGCTCACACTCTTTTAGGATTGCCACTTCTCCCTTCCAAAACATTTCTCACTGGCAACCAAAACAGAAATACAATTCCTGGTTTGTCTTGTGGATGACTAGCCAGCAATCTCCCTCTCCTGCCCAGTCTTTCTCTGCCTCCTCTTTAGTGACAATATCACTTCCCTGCTTATCACTGTGGCTATACCTGAACATCTGTCAGGCTCCTCTCTCTGTTTTCATCCCTAGTTCATGCCTCTTTTTCACTACGTCTCTCTGCATACTATGTCTAGGATAGAACTTTTTGTCTGTTCACAAAGCTGGTGTTCTCATTTGTAGTATGCTTGTCTCATTTACTGAGACACTTTATTGGTCTTGTGAAGTGCAGTCTTGTTCTAATCACAGCTATTCCACAAGGATGCTCTAAAGATTGCTTCCTGTTCATCTTTCTATGTGTTCCTATAATCCCATTTCTCTCTCACATCAAAACTATGCTACTTTTCATCGAATCAAAGCTTTTTTCACTGTTATCATCTAACTTATGGCAACAAGTTTTACTGTATACCAGTGAGCTAAAACTAAGTGCTAGCCTCCTTTTGCCTACAATATTTTGAAAAATATCCTCCTTTTTCTCCTTCCATTTCCTCCTTGAAGTTTTCTTGGACACTTCCAGGCTTCTCAAGAACTAGGTTGCAGACATGCAATAATTTAGGCTTGTGTTTTGTTCATATGGTCTTCCTTTTTTCTTATCCTCTGTCCAACTCTGTCTTTTTACATCATTTTTATATGTAGATGCAGGCTGTCAGAGACCAGGGACATCTTTATGTTCCATGTCTACACAAAAGCTCAGGAGAGAATGTAATGCAGGAATGTCAACAATAGTAATATCAGCATCGTTGCATGCTTAATGTTATTCATCTTCAGTGTTTTTCAGGAGTCACAAGCTCCTTTCTTGCTTAACCACTTCATGAAATGCTTAAGCCAAAAAGAAATTGTGAATGTCCAGAGAAGCTGTGGATATCCCATCTCTGAAGATATTCAAGGCCAGGTTGGATGAGGCCCTGGGCAACCTGAGCTGGTGGGTTACAGTCCTGCCCAGGCGAGTCAGAGCTTGTTGATCTTTCAAGTCCCTTCCAACTTAAGACAGTCTATGATTCTGTGATTCTACGATCCTGTGAAAATACCTCCTCTTTTCTTCTGTGCTTATGCCTTTCATTTAATTTCACTGACATCACAGCAAGTTCCCCTGCCTGGACAGCAGCAAGGAATTTGCGGGGGAAGGCTGCTTCAGTGCCTAGGGATAGTTCCGTCCTCTCACTAATTCATACCCAAATGGAAAATGTTGACAGTAGATAGAAGTGGGTCTATTATGTTTCTGTAATGGCACTACGATAAAGACTTTGAATATGATTAAGACTGAAGAAATATGTAAAGAATATCAAGAATAAAAATATGTAATTTATTTATTAAATTTGTCGAGTCAGTGACTGTCTAGTGAATGCCAACCTGGATTAAAGTTTATATGTCATTCAAGAACTCAAATATTTTTTTACTTGTCAGGCAAGAGTTTGTGTAAACAGGACTTTCCTGAAGGTAGCAAGGAAAGATTATGCAATGTGGTTATTTATTAGCTTTGGTTTTACTGTCTGGAAGATAGGTAAATAATGCCCTAATGCTTAGAAATTAAGTGAGTTAAACTGTATTGCTTAGTCTCTGTTCAGCTTCTTTGTGAGTTCCTAGAAATAGGCTTCATGATAAGCTTAATAGCTTCAGAAGTGTTTTATTCTCTTTCTGTACTTTGTGCCAGTTTAAGCACTTTGAATATTCATTTACATTTTACAGTAAAACTGCTCAGAACATTTTTTCTTTTTTTGCAGAATTTATTCCTATTTGAACTCAAAGTTTTCAGAGACGTGCCAATCTACTTTCACAGAGATATACCAATTTGGACTTAGTTTGTTCCTGAAATGTACAATGTTGACTGTCTAGTCACTGCAAGTGTGATATCTAAATATAAGTCTGACATTTTAAATTCAAACACAAATATTTTGACACAGTATGCTCTCATAGATTTTGCCTTCATTTTTTTCCAGCATAACATTAAAGCAAATTTTGTAATCTTGTAATGGAGTAACTGGATGGTTGTCTTTTGGAGGGATTTATTTATATCTACAGTCTAATTTAGTTATTTAAAAAACATATAAGAACCATTTGTTCTCAGTTTAAAAAATAACAATTTAAACCTAATTAGTATTCATTTTAAAAAGCAATTTAAGTGGAAAAAAAGTACTGAGGGTGAGATTCTGGACTCACTGATCATATCTGCTTTCCATTTGAATACAGGAAATTAATTTGTGTAGTGGTGCATATCAGTCTTGTGTATCTGGTATCAGATCTACAGTCATAGTCACTCTACCCACTTTCCTCTGCAATCCTTTTTGCAACACAGTTATCAGTCAGAGTTTGCTCACGGGTCTTGGCAGTGTCAGTACAGCTTACCTAACAAGACATATGACTCCTTGCTGCTGACCTCATGTGTAGAAATAAATGAAATTTTGTCTTTACTGTGTTTGCAGCATTTCACTGGTCATCTTCTCTAATGTCACAGTGAAAGTAATGCCTCCCATTTATTTCCAAGGAAACTACAGCAGATAGAAAAAGTACACTAGCACTATTTGATAGAGCAAATTCTCAGCTACAAAACATCATTTTTTAACTTAGTAACCACCGTTAGCTGTGAATATTTTGCGAATGATGAACAAAAGCTTGCATGCCACTCATAAAAATCCGCACCAATGGAGGTGATCCACTATTTCACAGCTGCTATAATGGCGTTAATGTTGAGAAAATGTTGCCCATACAGTCCATCTTTCATTGGCTTGGAAAGACAGAAGTCAGGAGGTATGCAATCCAGGCTGTTCGATGGGCAGGGTAAGACAGTCCAGTCAAGACTGCCAGTGTGCTCCATGGTCTTCAAACTGCTATTGGGCTTGTTGTTGTGTTGAAAGAGAAACGCTGTCTTCTTCTCTAGCCTTGTTCATGCAGATGAGCTTATCAAGATGCTCTTCATTTCATAGCATGACAGCTGTTCATGGCTGTCTGGAACATGGTGTGTCTTTCACATTGTTGTTGCCACTGCTGAAATGCACCATCTACCTCCTCCCTGTGCTCACATCTACTTTTTAGTCTCCATAGATATTCACCAACTGTTGATGAATGTCAGTGGGCCCCATTTTTTCTGCATGGAAGAATTCAATGATATGCCTTTACGTATGTATTTCCATGTCAGATGCCATTTTAACAGACTGCCCCTCTGCTACCATCTGTTACCTGACAACAAAATGTAATGGAATATTGGTGGGAAGGCTCAACCTCTACTGCCATACTACCAACAACTACCACTGATGCTGTGGGCCAAAATAATAAAATAGGAGACATTACTTTTGGAGCAGCCCCCATGGCCATAACCCATCATAGAAAATGGGACATCCCTTACTAAGCATGTATTTTTATTTGATTGGATCAGAGTAAGAACTTCTAGGAATTTTGCCTCAATGTTAAATATTTTGCTCTAATCTGAAGCCTTGTTTTCTGGACATTATTTTAACACTGAATGTGAATGAAGACATCTGATATTTTAACTTCACTTTTTCAAGGTTTTCAGGTGCTATTCTTGGTTTTATGTAAGCTTTATAGAATGATAGATTCCTAAAACAGCACTAAAACTCCTATTGTCTACCACTTCAAATATAGCAAGTGAGATTAAGACTACTCCAATGATATAGCAAATCCTATTCTTGTCATTTATAATAGGACTTTAAAGTGACTTAGGTATCTAATTGTCATTTTATCCTGGTTAAGATGACGTACACAAATGAATTTTCCACTCTGGGCCCCAAGAACTTTTGAAAATCCCACCCACCAGCATACAATTCACAGTTTCGCATATAAATAAATGCACTTTATGAGACCATGTTGCCTACCTGTCTGTCACTCTCTGATCTATCTCTTCTGATCAGAATCTGACAGCTAACAATGACTACATTCAACAAGAAGGCCCAAAGATATTAAGCTCTTCCAAATCATAAGAACTATGAAAGTAATAAATTCCATTCTCTCTCCCGAAGAGAAGCATGAGCTCAGCTCTCCTCAATCCTCTCTTGTCTGCTTAGGTGGACCAGTCATCTCCGTGCAGTTCAAAACCTGTGAAGTTCTGCATTGTTCTGGATGGTTCAAACTTGAATCACAGATACAGGGAAACTAAGCTTTGTAACTTTCACCTGTCTAAAACAAGTCGTTTACTGAACAGTAGGTTCTCAATACATCTTCTGAAAAAACACTCTTGGAAAACATGCATTTCCTCTGAAAATAACATCAACAGAAATTTTGAAATATCGTTCCTCCACAATTTTGCTATCCTGCAAAGACAAATAAATTGGTCAACAAATAAAAGACGTGGCCCCTGTACTGAAGATTTGCCCAGTTGACCTTGGTGACTACTCTATACAAGGCTCTCCAATCCGGACTGGAGACACACCACAAGCAGGGGATAGAAAGTAGTCTTGTCTTAGTTCACACGAGTAACATTTCTTATCCTCCAAGTTTGCTTGATCTCAATCCCACACATCCAGCCTGACCATTACTGTGCCGAGAGGAAGCAGTGAACTCCAACCGACAGGTCCCAGATCTAACAACTTCTCAAGCTCTCTTGAAAATAAATTATTAATGCCTGGACCCATTAAGCTTTATGTCAACAGGGCAGTGGGTATGTTCAACAAAAGTACACTGTGAAACCCAGTAGAAATGACTGACCTCCATCTGTAAACTGAGAAGCTGACATTAAAATGAAATTAGGTTGTCAACTGCTCACCTTAAACAGTTGAATCAAAACCAATTGGAGGCAGCATAGACCAGTTGTTAATCCAGTGGTAGGAGGAAAAAATAGGGCCAAGGAGTAGCTATATATCTTACTGACTCAAAAGTTTATTTAGGAAGTGTGTTTATAGAGAGTTTTAAGCAGTGTTTTACCTATCTAGAATCAACCATTTTCCAGAAAAGTCATAGCTTTTATTGATGGCTGATTCTTACCAAAGTATCCACATTGTGAAAAGGTAAATTCTATGTGAAGAAAATTATTTTTATTCGTTTAGTGAGGCAGCAACCCATCTCACTTCACAAACCTTGTTAGCAGTAGGGGTGAAGCCTACTTGTTGCATTAATATTTAGCTTGTAAAGAGATGCGATGGCTTTGGCTACTGGGTTAGTTGAGGCATAACATAAATGAGGCACAGGTTCCACACAGTAGTTTGTTAAAGTAGCCTGATTCTGGTCATAGCACATACATTTTGGCAGCACAGAGCTTGTCTAGGAGAGAAGATGCCCATTGTTTCAAATAGGATGGTGGTTTAGTAACTTCTGTTTGGCCTGCTGTACCCTAGAACTGCTTGTTAGAAGAGAGTCATTAAATCATTAAGGATTTAATGGGATCTTACAGGAAAAGACCTGTAAGATCATCTAGCCCAACTGTCAGCCAATCCCCACCATGCCCACTAACCACATCCCTCAGTGCCATATCTACATGTTTTTTTATCACCTCCAGGGATGGTAACTGCACTGATTCTCTGGGCAGCCTGTTCCAAAAACGTCTGTTAATGGAACTGATTAACACCACAATTAAAAAATAATTTAAAAAATCCAGTTTTCATGAGAGAAAACTCTTAAAACATATTTTTTCTTCAAAAAGGAAAAAGAAAAGACAGAAATTGCAGTACTGCATTTTCTGCATTGTAAATGACATGCTGACTGTAAGAATTAATCTATACAAGAATATTCTTGTTATAAGATTTCAACAACGCCATCAGTAGCAGACTGTAGCTTAATGCATATCTCAGTGTTTTCCTATAATAACCTAGAAAAATGTTTAATCTGTATCTTCAACACATCTGCCATTTTCTCCAGTGTTAAATTACTATCTGTGCTTTCTTTCTATTTCAGGGATGAAAATCTTTGTGAGAGATATACTTTTCTCTCTATGTAGAATTTAGAGTTTTAATTCAAATGCAGACAATTACTATATACATTACAGTATTTTCAGTGTGTTAAATTATATTTTAAAATTTTCCTTTTTTGAAAGTACCATTTTGTCAGCAATTGCTGAAAATGTTTTATTTTTTCCCAAGATGTCCCCTTTCTGAATGACAAAAGTAACATTTTTCTGTTCCTTTGAAATTTTCATACTGCCTCCAAGCTTCCTCATCTACTCTAGCAGCTTACACTGCAACAGCCAAATTTATTCACTGATGAGAAAACTGCTCTGCAGTCCCTCCTTCTGAATATTTCTGTATGTATACAGTTCTTAGAACTCCGAGCAGATTCCCTCTGGTTGCTCTATTACCCAGTCAGGTTCATCTTACTACACACTGAGACACAAATAATCTTAATGAAAGACATGTACTAGAGCTAAGGGACAGTGTGTTCTCACAGTATTGTTTTACAGCATTTAAGACACTTTTTTTGGACACAAGTGTTTGGAAGTGGATTTAGGGCATCTATCCTGGAGTTTTTATAGTCTTGGCCTATGTTGTAACCATCAAGTGGGCATTTAATATGAAACAACTTATTCCCTCCTCCTCCAGAAACTATGTTTTAATGACAGAAATTAGAGCAGAGTCTGAGATGGGCACTCCTACAGAGCTTGGTGTCAGGAGCCCTACTCCCTGCTAAAAACCTCCTTTTTCAAGAACCCAGCTCTTCTCAGGCAAAAATCTGCTGTCAGAGCAGCAGATGCTGCTTCTGTGCCAAGACTTGTATTTATTACCTTGTGTATACTGCCGCATACCACAAATAGGATCAAAAAGTCAACAGAACTAAGGAGTTGCAAGAGTTGCAAGGAAGCAGAGAACCACACCTTGAAACAACATGCTTTTAGTGAGTATTTGCCAGTAAAGGCAAAAGAAATTAGAACTTGCTACAGCAAATCATAACCCGTAAAGGGCTGCTGAAGGCAATAACTATATGCCCATAATGGATGCGGGGAGAATTTCAAGGCATATAGAAACACAAATACTTACTGTATTGATTCTGCTTGCTGATTTTGCTCGCAGCTTTTCAATGATTGTCAGCTCCAGAAATCTGAGTTTGCAACTTTATCACTGCTATGTTTATACAATAGAAATACTGACAAGCTGCAAAAGCAGCAAAAAAATCATAAAATCATGAGCATAGGTCCCAGGCAGGGACACTGCAGCCAGCCAGACTGAACACACAGACACAGACAGAGGTTGTGAAATGTACAGACCAGGGAATAATGAAAAATTTGCTGAAGAGCTGCTGTTTACCAGTTTGTCCTTTTTTTTTTTTTTTTACTTACTCACCCACAGTTTACAGAAGTTCTGTGGTGAAAATGCACTGAAATTAGTTAGGCAAACTTCAAACAAAAATAAAGGATAGGTAGAAAATGGTGAAAAATGAAATTAAAGCCTGTATTCTTTAATTGAATATGCAGCTGATGGGCAAATCTTTTCCAACAATTACAGGCACAGATTTATGTGGAAGAAGGGAAGAGACAGCAGAGTGAGGGGAACATACATAGCTTTTCTTCCATTTCTTTAAGTACACATAATGTGATACACGGTCTCCCAACCATGTGGCACAGCAAGCCGTAGCCCTTCTTGCTTGCTCAACACGTGTAGACTCTGAGGGGATGCCAATAGATCTGGCAGTATATAAACCATCACTTCTGCACCTTGGTTCAGTGCAGGTGATTCATACTCTTGCTAGAGCAAGGCAGCAGGATCAAAATCTCACCCCATCAATGCTCATCCCTTGAGTTACCTTTCCAGTTCCTCACTGTCAATGTTTTTCATCATCTCTTTCACACACCAAAGATTACAGTGTCTTACAGAGCAGAATTATGAAACTTGATTGGGTTGTGCTTATAATATACATTTTTCCCTCTTTTTTTTCTTCTGATCCCTATCAAGCCTGCTATATAGAGTATATTACAGATTTAAGGCCTATGCAATAGGAAGAATTTTGCCAAAGTTTCTAGCAGTGGTGACAGTGAGTATGAAAACAACAACAAAGATGAATGATGGAGAAATTCAGGCAAAAATCAGAGATGAATTACTGCAGCACCCAGAGCTGATAAACCTTGGATTTAAGTTGCACTGAGAGGCTAACACCCTCTGCAGTATTGCCCCTTGCTGCAGCATTCCTATTGCATCAATTCAGAAAAGGATGACAGCTATTCTACTTGTTTTTTGGTTTTTAATCTGTACAAAACTGTCAGCCTTCAGATAAAGTAATGATTCATCAATTCTGTTTTGCTTAGCTCGAAAGATTTCTTTCTTCTATCCTTAGTGAAAAAATAATATTCCAAAGTATTCTCAGTGAACAGACTCATGACAAACTGGTGGTCCCACTGATCTGACAGTGGATGTCATTGGAAGCTTGTCCCACTTAAAAAAATAAAATAAAAAATAGATTTCTAAAAGACATTGTAAAGACAAGGAAAGCAATTTTTGAGTTGTAGATCATGTCTATAAAATCTCTGGAACAACTTAAAGTCTGCTTGCAGCACTGCGGTATGCCCCAAGTCTTCATTTCTGTGCTCATGGTGGCAGCAGACCCAAAGCTGCACTGCCCATTTTCCGAGTAAGCTTGTGAGATCTTTGGTACAACTGGATGGGAAATTGTGGGATGTGCTGCAAGTCTTCGCATGGGAGGACAGCTAAAGAAAAATCAGCTTAAGCAGATAGAGGTGAATTCATTCAGCTCCAGAAAGATGGTATTTCTGACATCTTCTATATAGATATGTAAAATATCTATCTACATTTCTGTGTTTTACTAAGATAGCTGGCTACACAACGCTTGAGCGTTTGCCACAGAAGACCCGTTAAAGTTAGAATTCAGGCTTTACACAAATTTGAGTTTTCTTCAGAAGGAGTACAAATTCCAGATATCTTTGGAAAGCCTGCTTGTTGCTGGGATATACCAAATTCCAGCCTCCAAGAGATACTGACAGTTTCAAGTCTTTGTAATCGTCAGAGTCCAAGGACACAAACAAGGTAATGTTTACAAACAGGTACATTTAATTTAATAAGAGCTTTCAAGCCTTTGAGCTCTTTTTCAGACGTAACTAAACAAAACAAAAACAACCTACAAACCTCCTCTTGCAACAGGTCTTAATTACTTAGGTGAAAGGTCAGGTATTCAACATGTGATGATACATCTCTGTCAGAGGCAGGAGCTGTAACTAGTGCTACAGACTCACATTCACTCATGGGATTTAATAGAAACATTAAATGTGCAGATATTTTTGCAACTCAGTCTTACTGGAAATCACTGAAACCGGTGATAAAACAAACATTGGTCAAACAGACCCAATGCTGCAATCTGAACTTCGTAAAAAAGCTAGTTAAAAGTTATGAGTTGCTCAGCTGACAGATGTAGTAAGAGGTATCTCTATTTTCCCACCTTTCATGTTTTATGGGCCAAACTCTAAGTTGTAAGAATCAAAGAATCATCAAGGTAGGAAAAGACCACTGAGATCATCTGGTCCAACTGCCAACCCATCATCACCAAACCTACTAAAACACATCCCTCAGTACCACATCTGAACACTGATAAGAAAAATAAGCACTTCAAAATTAGGAAAAGACATTTAAAAGCAATGTATGGCCTCTTCTCATTCTTTGTTTCTTCTTATATTCCCAGCTTGCTTTTCCCTCTTGATCTTGGGTGGCTCCATACTTCCTGGAGCCTTTCTCCTCCCTGCCATTCTCCTGCTCACCTCCACTCAGCCTTCAGTTCCATTTCTGAGCTTGTACCATTTGCTGCAACACTTTTTCCCTGTTCAGTTCCCTTGGAGCTCATTTCCTGTTCAGTCCCCTTGTGAGTTCTTGCTGTACCCTCTTTTTGGAAAGACTATTCATGGTCCTTTTTATCCACCTGAATTTTGTTAAGTAGCTTTGGATGCATTCAAAAAACTGAGGGGAATGCCTGCAGACATTTCAGCAGTATGGAAGAGTCCAAACAGGTATGATCAAAAAGTAAGCAAATATGAAGTGTATCTGCACACAGAGAAGAGGAAGATAATACAGAACAAAGTTTTGTAAGCTTTTTAATAGTCCTCATGAATGGTATGTTAAGTGATGAGGCTTTTAACCTAAGCAGGGCAAGAGATCTCAAAGGAAGCTTAATCAAAGGAAATGGCTGCAATAAAAATACCATTGGGAGCAGTGAACTCTTTGCCTTCATTAACTGGAGCTTGCTGCTGGCCAGCAAAGTTGAATTAGCTTCCTCATGCAGACTGAATATATATTTTCATCACTGGGCTGCACCTCGAGCACTGCATTCAGTTTCGGGCCCCTCATTACAGGAAGACACTGAGGCTCTGGAGCAGGGCAACAAATCTCTGAAGGTTCTGGAGCACAAGTCTTATGGGGAGCAGCTGAGGGAGCTGGGGCAGTTAGCCTTGAGGAGGACCAGGGGAGACCTTATCACTCCACTTATCACTGGACTTTGCATCCAGTTCTGGGCTCCCCAGTACAAAAAAGACAGGGATCTCTTGGAAAGAGTCCGGCGGAGGGCCACGAAGATGGTGAAGGGCCTGGAGCATCTCCCCTATGAAGAAAGGCTGAGTGAACTGGGTCTGTTCAGCCTTGAGAAAAGAAGACTGAGAGGGGACCTGATCCAGGTCTATAAATATCTAAGGTGTGGGGGGCAGAATGGCGAGGCAGGACTATTTTCAGTGGTCAGTGGAGACAGGACAAGGGGAAACGGCTGGAAACTGCAGCATAGGAAGTTCCGCACAAATGTGCGCAAGAACTTCTTTACAGTGAGGGTGACGGAGCACTGGAACAGGCTGCCCAGGGAGGTGGTGGAGTCTCCTTCTCTGGAGATGTTCAAGACCTGCCTGGATGCCTACCTGTGCTACCTGGTGTAGGGAACCTGCTTTGGCAGGGGGGTTGGACTCGATGATCTCTGGAGGTCCCTTCCAACCCCTACAATTCTGTGATTCTGTGATTCTGTGCGACTCTCTACAACTGCCTGAAAGGAGGTTGTGATGAGGTGGATGTCAGTCTCCCAGGCAAAATTAGAGGGGAATGACCTCAGATTGTACCAGAGGATGTTCAGGTTGGACATTAGGAAAAAATTTCTTCTCAGGAAGAGTGGTGAAATATTGGAACAGAGTGCCAAAGAGGCGGTGGAATCACCATCCCGAGAGGTGCTCAAGAAATGTGTAAATGTGGCACTGAGGGACATGGTTAGTGGAGATGGTGGTGATGGATCAAAGGTTGACTAGATGATCTTGGTGGTCTTTTCCAACCTTGATGATTCTATGATTGGGTGCTCCAATTTTTTGTTTTTCCCCCAGAAGCAGCATCAGGTGGGTGGTGCAGGCACTCAGCGCCCAGAGACACCCCCAGAAGGTGCTATCGCATGTCACCCTTATACCCCTAGGGGACAGGAATGGGCAGAGATCCTCTTATGGGACTATAAGCAATAAAATAAAAGAAATACAAAACAGTGTATGAGATGAGTTAAAGCCTAAACATCTAAACGCTGGTGAAGTTCATAAAAGTTAATAAATAAATAAATAACCTGGTTGGTGACAAGGCCAACCGGACCAGGCGGGACCGCCCGTTTTGCTCCCGCCCCCGCCCAGGAGGGTGCGGAGGGGTTAAGCCCGGCCGGGGGCGGAGGCAGCCGGGCTGGGCCGGGTTTTTGCTTGGTGCCTCCTGATGGGGCCGGGGACAGGCATGGCGCAGCGGCTGGACGAGCTTCCCGACCACTCGGCGGGGGTGCGCGAGGCTGTGGCCGAGCTGCGACAGCGGGCGGAGGCAGAGCCCGGGCAGCGCTGGCCGCAGCCGCTCAGCGACGCCTTTCTAGTGAGGTTCCTGCGAGCCCGAGACTTCAACCTGGATCTGGCCTGGAGGGTAAGGGGAAGCGGGAGCCCTCGGGACACCGGGGTGCTTGTTTCAGCTGCCTCGCCCCTGGGTGTGCTCGGGTGGGCAATGATGCTCCTGGGGGTGTTGGGAGCCGCGGCAGGCATTTGAGTGGGTGAAGCGTACTGCCAGGTGGGTCAAGCAGGGCATTTGGGTTGTAGCGCATTGCTCATCTGCACACCTACAGAGCAAAGACGGGAAGACGTGCAGCGCGGCCGGTAGCTTGGTGCGATCCCACTGGCAAAGGTTCTGGCACCTGCAGTAAGGTCACAGCTCAGCTAACAGCATCCTTCCAAGGGCATCGTTACCTTGCTTTTCCTGCTCGGGCTATTAGTAACTCGTATGTCTCCTAGTTTTGCTACAGGTTTCTGTCTGTGAAATTTCTCTTTCTCTTAGAGTTTGGTAATTTAGCAGGCTTTGGCGAGTTTTGTTCCATTCCTATCTGTTGTATGGCTTGTTGCCATAAAGACATTGCATGCCTGTTTTCAGCAGTCAAAAGTACAGAGTGTTATCATTTCTTTTTTACAGAAAGATCGATAACCACTAATTCATCTCAACAGAAAGTATTTCCAAATCTTTCTAGGGCAAAACTTGTGCCAACTGTAAGCTGTGTTTTAATGGAACTTGATGCTGTTGACATAATGTTGTCCAACACAGCTTACCTTTTATTTTCTGCTTCTGTATGCTGTCGACCTTCCAAGTTCAGCATTGTGTGTCAGTGTAACTGAAGACTGTTTGCACGTAAATATAGTGCATGATCAAGGTGGTAAAAAAGAACGCTAGAAATTGAACGATGCTCTTAACAGTAATTAGCTTTAATTATATTGTATGTTCTTTTCATGAGGTTTGTGTGACAGCTTTAAATCTCAGCAGAAGAATGAGCAAGTCAAGACAGATTCCTTTGGCTGTTCATGCATCTCATTGTTGCTCTAAGTTCATAACATGGCTTATATCGAATGTCTAGAAACAATTGTAGGGCTCTACCTTTCTTTTCTTTTTTTTTTTCCCAGCAAAGCCCTGCCCTCTTTTTTTTTTTTTTTTTTTTTTTTCCCTCCTGTATTGCTGGATTCCAAAAAGTAGAGATTCATGAAAGTGATACATTCTCCAGCTTGTGTTGTAGTACTGGAAATTGGAAGTGCTGGAAGTAGACATGGCAGTGGCACTCAAGAGTTTGGCCCATAGTTTTCTGCACTTTCTTGAGTGTAGTTACAGAATCACAGAATGGCCAGGGTTGGAAGGGACCTCAATGATCGTGAATCTCCAATCCCCCTGCAACATGCAAGGACACCAATCTCTCCATTAATACTAGAACAAGCTGCCCAGGGCCCCATCCAACCTGGCCTTGAACACCTCTAGGGACGGGGCATCCACAACCTCTCTGGGCAGCCTGTCCCATCACCTCACCACTCTGTTAAGAATTTCCCCGATATCCAACCTAAATCTTCCCTCTCTCAACTTAAAACCATTTCCCCTTGTCCTGCTGTTATCAACCCTTTCAAAGAGTTGATTCCCCTCCTGCTTGTAGGTTCCCTTTAGATATTGAAAGGCTGCAATGAGGTCACCCTGCAGCAGCCTTTTCTCCAGGCTGAAGAAGCCCCATTCCCTCAGCCTGTCTTTGTAGGGGAGGTGCTCCAGTCCCCTGATCATCTTTGTGGCTCTGCTCTGAACTTTCTACAACAGATCTCTGTCTTTCTCGTACTGGGGGCTCCAGACCTGGACACAGTACTCCAGATGTGGCCTCACAAGAGCAGAGTAGAGGGGGACAATCACCTCCCTGTCCCTGCTGGCCACCCCTCTTCTGAGGGAGTTGTTGTTAGATGTGCTGTAGATAGGACTACATGGAGTGAGAGGAAGGGCAAGTTGGATGTTAGGAAAAGATTCTTCACCAGCTTGTGGTCAGGCCCTGGAGCAGTATCCTCAGGACAGTGGTATTGGCACCAAACTGATGGAGTTCAAGGAGTGTTTGGCCAAAAGTCTCATACATAGGGTTTGATTTTGTGTGGTCCAGTGTGGATCAAGGAATTGGACTCAGTGATCTTTGTGGGTCCCTCCTGTGATTTTTGTGACTAGTCTTCAAGAGTGTGGTATCTAAGCCAGGTTTAGAGACGGAGTCTCCAGAGTAGTAGGTTTTATTTTTCTTTTTTATGCTCTTTGTGAGAATCAGCTCACTAGGACTGGGGCCCTACTGTCAAGGCATTTTATAATCTCTTTGGAATCCCTGGGTCTCTTTTGATTCCTAGCTCTCAAATTCTTGTTTGAATACATATGTGTTCTAAGAGTTTTCAGCATTTAAGAAAATCACATGTTGAATCTTTCCACAGATTTCTTTTTCCATGTGTATTTAATATTCCGCATGCCAGCTGACATTGATGTCTAGCTCTTCGGAAGCAGCACGGGAAGAAAACAGAAATAAATAAATAGATAAATAAATAAATGTGTTTGTCTGCATTCGGTATATTCTAGAAAAGCCCAAGAGGATTATTATGCAAAAGTCAGTGGTGATTGTAAGAAAAAGATTCATCAAACCCAAATGAGACCTCATGCGATGAGGTTACGTTTTTGCTTCATCCTAGACAGTGTCCTCCCGTCATCTGTCTAGATGGTGGGTGACCCCCCCTGCCCAGATAGGTATTCCCTCTCAGCTTAGAGTTCAGTCTGGTGCAACATAATTTTTCCCACCAGGAAAATGGCACTACTGCATGGTACTTGTAGACTTGTAGGCATGATCAGAGTCTGTGGCTCACCAGTGTCTGTGACCAAAAGAATGGAAGCTTTTCTCCACCATTCTTCTTACTATGGGCTTATACTTAGCTTTAAATATGAATTATGAGTTCGGTTACTGAACTGTTTTCTGATGCATGCCAGGTTAATATGTAACTCATATATCTGATTATTGGCCTTTCAGGAGTTGGTTTATCAACATTTGGAAATCTTCCAGAAAACAATCAGTTAGGGGGTGATTCCATTTCAGAATCATTTACTGGAACAGAAATTTTTACATTTTTCTTCTAGCAGTTCCAGACTTGCTTTAAAGTACTAAACTATTTCTATATGTCATCCTAGAAAAAAATCCACTGCTGAAATAGCTAGTTGGAGCTGAAGAACTCAAACTGGAAGTGTGCATGTTTTGAAATCAATTATATATCTAAGTAAGCTCAGCAGCAGACTGTTCTTGAAATACAAGAAAATTATTTTCCTGCATTTTTGAATCAGAGGAAAGATTTGGCTACATTCCTTACCTTTGAAAGTGGCTGGAGAGGAATGCATGATCCCTAATTACTTAAGTAAATACTCCCAGAAGAAGAGGTGAAATTAAGCAAATATTTTCTGCTATAAGATTTAAAATATGTGAATGTTACCAGTGAGAATGCCTGTAATCCTTAAATCCTTCGTAAAATCCTGACAGATTTGTCTCCAGGAGTGTGAAGAAGGTCCTTTGACAAGGGCTAACAACAACTGTGACATAACACGTGAAGCTTTGAATATGCCAGTAAGATGTTTCCCCATCCAGTGAAACTTGTGGGCAGGGCTTACATCCCCCCAAAACTAACACTGAGGAGGAGTGGTGTTGTATTGTTTTAGCTTCTTTTACTTATGCCTTTGTAATCCCTGTGAGAGATAAAAGCAGGAATCAGATTTTAATGCTGCAAAAGAATTAAACTGCGATGCAGGGCCGTGGGTCACCATTAATTGAAATAAAGCAATGATTTTAGTCCTTTTTAATGTGCCAGCTACGTGACTATGTTTGACTTTCTTTCTGTGATCAAAAGCACTGACGCTTGGGTTCAGTAGTGATATGTGAAATCTGGAGAACGAGCAGCCTCTTTTTTCCATACATATTTTTGCTTAGTGCATTTTATTATTGCCTTGTGTTACATCCTGCAACTCTGGGATGAAGCTGATTCTCAGTGAGCTTGGGATACTGTCTTGTACTTGACATGAATTATACTACAGGGAGAAGAATGAGTGTTTTTAAATTCAGTAAAAGTGCAACAGTGAAACACCAGCATCAAAGTGTGTGTGTGTGTGTGTGTGTGTGTGTATGCATTTATATGTTTCTATCCTAAAGTTTAAACTGTTGGTTACTCCATCAAAGATTGTAATTAAAAAACGTTTTTCCCTGAACATAGCATGTGCTGATACAGCTACTGGCACAGCTGAAACTTAATCTTGCACCTTTGTTAATATGGATAGTTATCAATCAGGAAAAATAATTGGTTACATACATTAATTTTTATAAGATAAATTATTTTCTAGTTCTTTTAATTACAAGTACTAAGTTCTCTTTCCTTTGTTTTATGTCATCTGAAATGTGAATTAATCAGTAACATTGCTATCTCTGATGTTAAGAAATCTGGAACTATCCCCAAAAGACCTCGGGAAAAATCTCTCGATGCTTAACTCCAGACAATGGAGTTTTTCATCCAGCTTTGCTCATTATCAAATTATCTTGCATCTGTTTTCAGATGCTCGACAGATTTTTAAGTAAGTTATTCAGTTTATATATACAAATAATTATATACAGATGTTTTTTCTTGTGAATGCATGAGTCATCTTGATTGTAATGAATGCTTTTGTTTCTCCTGATTATGTTAGGTTTATTTATCTTCTGCATTCAGGCTGATTATTATGAATAAAACTTACACTTTTCTTTGCTATCTTTACAAAAAACAAACAAACAAACAAAAAAAACAAAAAAAGCAAAAAACATTTTCCTATCTTTTAAATATTCTATATTGATTTCTGTCTTTAAGCAGTGTTAATTTAGGAATTTTCAAAATCAAGTAAAAATGTAAAATCCACTGCTAATTTTTGTATTCAATTATGTTTAATATTTACTCATGTAAGTGGCTCTGTGTGACTTGCGAATGTCCAGTAGCTGAGAAAGTGGTTGTTCACAGAAAATAGCTGCAAATTAGTTGTGAATGCTATGGAAAGTTATCTGATGCCGATCTTTAGTTCAGAAGTAAGTCATCATTTCAGGTAATTAGATCGGATAGTTTTTAAGATCAGAACTATTCATTTGAGCACTTTGTGGCTTTCTGGAAAAGGGAAGAATGTTTGGAACTTAGCTATGTCTGTGTAAAAAGTATCATGCCATAGAGGAAGTCATAAGTGTTCTAACTCTGTGTTTATTCAGTCATGGACAATCAGTAGATAAATTATGTTTTTTGTAAGTATCCTTAGCGTGTCGCAGTTTGTGAACAGTATTCCTTTTCTTCTCAGGTCCAGAATTTGAGGGTTTGATGTTTCTGTCTAGGAAAGTGTTAATGTTCATGAAAAGAAGAAACTAACTGAAAGCTGGGATTATTCAGGGTATTGGATGAACCTATATTTATTCTCATCTTGATTTTTTGGCAGGCAGCTCTTCAAAGAACTGCTTAAAATATGTGATTATTAAGTAGGTTCATTATGATGGGGTGCACCTGATGTTAGAAGGGACAGACTATGAAGCAGAAGATGTTTGGATAGTCCTTCTGTGGTTGTTTGTGTGTTTTTTGCTGTTGTTTAAGTGTCTGTGTTGGAAAGATGAAGGAAAATAACACAGTATGTAAACAGTGCTGTCTGGTTGGCACACTGTTTGGGACTGTTCCACAGTGCCCTTTGTAAGGAGTCAAATTCCAGCAGAGTGAAATAATTGTAGTACCTCTTCTGGCCTATCTTTGCAATCAGTGAATTTCTTTTCCACAAATTAACTTGGTTTCCTTCACTTCCTGCTCTGTTTGTTTACATTAGCCCAATTACATGAGGTCAAAAGACTTTTAGTACAATATGTTAGCAGTTAAATGTTTCTGTTTACAGTGTATGGTCTAGAGTAAGGCTTTTATCAGTTGGCTTGTTTCCAAGTCAGATGGGATTCTGGTGTGGCAGATGGACTGTCCCAGTTTTGTACCTACAAGTACATACTTAGAGGCAATATTTCCAGAAATGATACAGTTAATTGCGGATCAGTGCATCATCTATTTGTACGTAAATTATTTTAACAAACAGTTTTGTCTAGGAATAGGCTTAAGCTGAGGAAAACTTGTATGTTTGTATGAAACAATATAAGAAACTTGAAAACAAAGGAGAGGGTTAGAAATTACTACTAATGTTAACTGTGTAACATAAACAAGCTATGAGGTACGCAATGGTGATTCTCAGGTTTTGCATTACCAACCTAGCTGATACTGTGATATTCCAAGGGATGAATTCAGTATCGATTGAGGTTCCTTCCTGCCATTCTTTCTATGAAGACGATGAAGAAAATGATCCTTGCGTAGATATAAGAAGTTTGGGGTTTTATTAAAGGTTATGTTTTATTAATAGGAGCTGACAGTTCTTTTAATTCTAGCACTTCTGTTATGGAATATGGTATAATTTAGAAATAAGTAAATATGAATTAACAGAATTAAAGGAGAGTTGGTTGATGTTTTCATTTCTGTGAGCATATTTAATTTGTGAAACTATACTGAGGATCAGATTACTTTTGCTGTTGAATGTAACAATTTGAAATAGTAGCCTGTCTGTTCTACCTTTAAGATTTTAAACTTTGATTTCTTTTCTTGTGATACAAGGTACTGAAAAATTCTGATTCATTTAGCTCTTTTGAAAATGATAGGAGTTCAAACTGTAGTTGTCTGGGACATTTTAATACAAAATTTTGCATTTAGATAGCCAGAGTTATTGCTCTGTTCTTCAAACTCAGTGCTGGACAACTTAGCGCAGTGATAGAGCAGAGGCAGATCATCGCTGATGAACAGAAGACAATCTTGCAAAGCTTCCTACCTACCTATTCAGAATGTCATAAATAACTTCAGTTGCAGACAATTGCTGCTCCTTTTCTTCACCACCACTTAACTTCTTTATTTTAAAAGGAAAACTGTAACAAGACTTTGGAACTACCACATCACCAATTAATTTTTAACTATCCATCTCTACCTACAATCACTTCTCACAATATTCTGCTAGCTAGATGTTTCCTCAGAAAGAAACTCCTTTAACTGACCGTTCCTTAATGTTAGACCATTCCATTTCAACATATAGCCCTCCCCGTCCTTCACTAGCGCTAGCGTATGTTGCCTCCTTCCAGCCGTAGAAACAAGAGCAGCTGTGTTCCTCACAATGGACAGGATCTCTCTTGTAGTAAAACAGGTATACATTATTTCCATTCTGAGGGAGGAAAATTGTCTGATAGATAAAGGGAGTGAAGGCTCCACTACACTTGTATTTTGCCTTATCTAAGGAGTAGGAGGATTTTGAAAATGTGCTTCATATATGCTGATGACCATGTGTATGTCAAATGGTAAAATGAAATTATTAATAAATGTATGTATGAAGTAAGCACGTCTTTTGCAAGGTCAACAAAACTTGTATGATTCAGATGAGTTATCAAACTGAATAATCCTAAATGTAACCTGAGAACTGTTTTCTATTACTGTTAGTTTTTTAATGCTTTTAAAGTTGAAACTACTGGTGATTTCTACATAGCCTGATTTTCTTTTCTAACACAAAGTAATAACTGTATTCCATTAATGAGTTGACGATTCTAAATACATAACAACTCACTAATTTGTTCAAGTATAACAGCCTTCTGCTTCTCTGAGCAATTTGCTTTGAATACACAATGAAATGACAGCTGATTTAATGAATTAAACCTCTGGCTGTGACCACATATTGAAAATATGTTTTTTATCTGTGGTTTTTTATGTAGTACCTGATGGATATCTTACACATTGACTTTTTTCCAGTTACTGAAGAATTACCAGAAGTGGAGAATTGAATGCCCAGAAATAAGTGCAGATTTGCAGCCATCTTCTGTCCTTGGTCTATTGCATACTGGCTATCATGGAGTTTTGAGATCAAGAGACCCATCTGGAAGCAAAGTTCTAATATACAGAATTGGTGAGTGACAGTATTTCTTGGACCCATTTTATACCTAGCTCTTCTACTAATTCTTTTTTGTTTGTTTTTTCTTTGTTTGTAAATTATCACAATTTCAGCAGTAAAATAGAAGTATCTAATGGGTGTAACATCAGGAGTTGATAAAATGGAAGGTAACATGAGAATCTCTTAACTAGAAAGGTAGTAATTATTCTCCCTTGTGAGAAATACTTTTAGGTTAACATAAAGATGTGTTTATTGAGCAGTAATAATTATATCATTTGATTCTAGCATGGCTAAAGTTATACATTCTTTTCTGAAGCTTTTCTGTGAAGTAGAATTCTCGTTTGCATCATAAAACTACTAAGGTTAAAAGCCTAAAACTTACAAGAAGATGCAATTATTTGGTCTCAAGTTTCCAAACAGTAATTTTGTTTCCATGGGAATTCTAAAATCTGTGTTCTGAGTGTGGTGGAGATGCAGTACAGAGGGGAAAGAAAGAATGGAAAAAAGGCGTACACCTAATGTACCAACATCTTGCTTAGATGCAGATGAGTTCGCCGAGTCTTCACCATTTAGATACAGCTGGAGAACCCTGTATAAATTATGCCCTGAAGATCTTCAGTTTGCTTTGATGCATTCCCTAAGGTCTTAATAATAATAATAATAATAATAATAATAATAATAATAATAATAATAATAATAACAGTAACAATAAATCACATGTTGCCACATGTTGGACAGAGAAATGATTGTTACCAGCTTTCAAATAATTGTTTTAATATTGTCTGGTCTAGTAGAATGAAATGTTTTTCTTTGCAAAGCTGCGCTCTCCAAAGATTGAGCCCAGTGTGAAGGCTTATCCCGTGCAATTCTTTGCTCAGGTCTCAAAAAAACAAATGAAATTCACTGAGGTGAATTGGTGGTATTACTGTATTGAAGTAAAATTATGTGGATTGATGATCTGTGTTTTTCTTTTAGAGTTCCTGAAGCCCATAGCCAGTGATTAACCCCTTTGAGCTATGCCATGCTTCTCTTTGGTTTCTGCTACTGGGACCGTTATTGTCTTAAGCTGTTTGTGGCAAAGCCTTGTACTGGAGGCTACAATTGTAGCAACATACTCCACTCTTGTGTCATTTATAAAATTAGTGTGAAAGATGAGTGAGAGAGCAAGCATAGAAGAGAATTTCTGTGCTGGCAAATTAGTTCAGAATTTTTGATACTGAATGTTTACTTTTCCCTGAGAAGTATATGAGAAGCAGTAGGAAGTGAAAGTACAGGTGTATGCTGTATGCTTGTGGTTATGCAGTGCAATGTACTAATTCCTCAGGACAATGGGATCCCACATTATTTACGGCATACGATGTGTTTCGTGTCAGTCTGATCACGTCTGAACTCATTGTAAAGGAGATTGAGACTCAGAGGAATGGAGTCAAGACTATCTTTGATCTTCAAGGGTGGAGATTTGCTCATGCATTTCAGATCAGTCCAGCAGTGGCCAAGAAAATTGCTGCTGTGCTCACAGTAAGTACAACATACTGCTTTATGCTGCTTCACTGCTATAACTCCCTATTTTTCTTCCATCTGAAGTTTTTCCTTCTGTAGACCTTCTTAGAGGTCATGCAGTTTGAAAGAACAAAGTTTTATATCTGCGAAAAGTCAGATAACTCAGGCATATGCTTTGCTTATTTTGACTTAAGTATGCTCTCGTATGGCAGCAAATGCCCATTAGCCTCTGATATATTATTAAAATTCCACTGACCTGTTACAATACAAGAATTTCTTGAGCAGATAAAGCCTACTTTTGCAAGGATCTGTTCAAAGCTTTTTTTTTTTTTTTTTTTCCTTGAGACTTAGAGAAGATGAAAAATAGGATGCGTTAAGTGCAGTTCAGACCAAGTGAGTAGTACTTGTTGGCAAGTATGGATGATACTAGAAGACATCCATCTGTTCCCAACAGCATGTGGCATTTGTTTTGCTTTTGTTTCCTGATGAGTTATTTTGTGCAACTCATTGTTACCTCACCTCATTTTCACAAAACTTGTAGGAACCTTACTGTCTCTAAGACTTTTTCCTTTCTGTCAAATTCAGTTGAATTTTGACAACGGATTTGAACAAAAAGAGAGGAAAGAGAGAATTGGCAGGCAAGCTACACTGTTGTCATATAATCCTACTTTCCTTCAGAAGTTAAGCTGAAAATCAGTAATGATAAAACTGTTAACCTATGATGTAGAAATGGGCTAGGGAGATAATCTCTCAATAATCAAATCTTGCTTTGGTTTGGCAAGGTTTATATCTGAGGGTAATTCAGAGCTTAGTCAGCGAGCTAATAGCATCAGAATTTCATCAGCTCTTCCTTCTTGATCTCTGCTGTAGAAGGAAACCAGTGAGTATTACAATTTTTTTTTTTTCATCTAAAGTAAGAAAAATATTGATGTTTATATGATCCTGGGCCAATTCCATGAGAACAGTTGAGAGAGTGTTTCTGCTGATTTCTGAGGTAGTAAACAAGTTGTTAGTAATTTTATAACTTTGAAATTGAGAGCAGAAAGGAAATAGAATAGGATTTGCAATTAAACCTGAAGGTTTCAATCCATTACCTTAAATGAGAATATTCTTTGAATAGAATGGTTCTATCTTACTACAGGTTTGTTTGTTGCATGTTTTTCAAGTTTGTAAGTGTTTCTTATAGCAATTGAAAAAAGACAGAAAAAGGATTGCATTTCCAGTGTTGTTTTCTTAGAACAGGAGTAAGCTCAACTGATTTTTCTTCTTTTTTTTTTTCTTTCTTTTTTGGATCCTCTTCATCATTCTAGGTGGGTTTGTATGTTTCATCTAAAGGTTGTTTTTAATGATCAATATGCTTATAAGTAAAAATTTAGGAACCTTGGCTTTTACCCTAAGTTCTTCTTGTGAAATGTGTCTTTCTTGCAAATTGCTGTATTGTGTGGAGAAACACGTTAATAGAAAGGAAATAAATGTAATACAGAGTAGAAACTATAGTAACATCAGTAGGTGACATCATCTTGATGAATATCAGTTACCTTGAGGCCAAACCAAATTCTTTTGTGAAGAAGAAAACAGTAGGCTGTAAACAAATGATAATAACATGCAGTAAGCCTAAAATCTGACAGATTTAAGGTCTTTATAATACATTAAAGCTTAATAGGATTTGCATTGAAGAAATGTGCGTGGGTTTTTTTCTTATCCATAGAAGAGTGTATGATATAGCCATTTTTATAAGCACCAGTTGCAGCATAGTAGTATCATGTGGGATTTTACAGGAGTTATTCTTCCCCCGTTGCATAATACTGTCCTTGTACACTGTTGTTATTTCCTTTCAGGTCAAGAAGTTGTGGAACTTCTATATGAAACTTGAACCCATCTAGTAGTATTTCAAATTACGAGGGCGTATGGGAGATTCAACTTTTATTATAGGGTTTGTCCCTGCCTATAGCTGGGGGATTGGAACTAGATATTAAAGATCCCTTCCAACCCAAATCATTCTATGATTATCACAGTAATCTTGCTGTAAAGTTGAATTTCAGGCTTGGGCAAATTCACTAATTTCGAGACTCCTCTCTATATTTAACTTATAACCACTGATTTTGCTGTTTTTATATCTATATATTCTTCTCTGGGGTGTGGAAACTCCCCGGAGTTGCCAGTGAAAACACATGGCTAGATAGCTTTTTGGTAAAGTAGCAGCAGGATCTTTGCTACTGTACCTCAGAAGAAAAGCTGAGACAAAGATTTGTATACATTACTTATGTGGAATTTGTTGTTGCTTTTATAGTTTGTCTTTCCTTGTTAATTTTTCTTCTCTCCTAGTGAGAAGAACAAAGTGTAATTTCTTAATCAGTGTGAACTAAGAGTACTCCACAGTGCAAGAATTAGCAAGGCTAGGAGGAATACTTGGAGGAAGACTAGATAGTTTCAGACTTGTCTTTCACGATAGAATCTTTTAAATAATTTCTTTTTCTCATGCTTTTTTTCATGTGTTCTTGACAGGATTCCTTTCCACTAAAAGTTCGAGGTATCCACTTGATTAATGAGCCTTTATTGTTCCATCCAGTCTTCGCTCTAATTAAGCCTTTTCTCACTGAAAAAATAAAGCAACGGGTGAGTGCACACAAACATTTATTTCTACCACAAAACCCCTACACAACAATCTACGACACTTCCCTTAAGATCTGAACTTTAAAGAGGAAAAATCATTTTAGTAAATCGCTTTAGTACTATAGTGGCCCTTGTAATCTATCTGTAAAACATCTGCAGTTATCAATAATGTAACAGTTGCTGTTGTCACTCACCCCTGCAGAGAAAGACCTGGGGGGCCTGATGGATAAAAAGCTTAACATGAGCCAGCAGTGTGCTCTTGCAGCTCAGAAAGCAAATGGTATCCTGGGCTCCATCAGAAAAGGGGTGGCCAGCAGGGACAGGGAAGTGATTGTCCCCCTCTACTCTGCTCTTGTGAGGCCGCATCTGGAGTACTGTGTCCAGGTCTGGAGCCCCCAGTACGAGAAAGACAGAGAGCTGTTGTAGAAAGTTCAGAGCAGAGCCACAAAGATGATCAGGGGACTGGAGCACCTCCCCTACAAAGACAGGCTGAGGGAATGGGGCATCTTCAGCCTGGAGAAAAGGCTGCTGCAGGGTGACACTCCCTGGAGGTGTTCAAGGCCAGGTTGGATGGGGCCCTGGGCAGCCTGGTCTAGTATTAAATGGAGAGGTTGGTGGCCCTGCATGTGGCAGGGGGATTGGAGATTCATGATCCTTGGGGTCCCTTCCAACCCTGGCCATTCTGTGATTCTGTCACTACTCTAACGACTAAAAAATACAGTAACAGGGAGTTTAAATAACTTGCTTAAGATCACTCAGCATATCTTCTGCAGAATTAGCAAGAAATAGGTCCCAGATCTCTAGATACTCTGTCTACGGATGACAGTGAGAAATTGTCAACGAATGGTGTTAATAATCAGAACATTCTTGTCAACTGTTAATAAGAAACCTATAAAAGGTGTTTTTTTGACCAAAAGTAATGAAGAGCGCTTCAAGTTAGCTCTAATAAAGCAGGAAAATAGCAACCAAAACTACACCATTCAAAGGTTAAACTGGAGGAGAGCAGTCCGGGATCTGATTTAATTAGAACTGAATTACGTGGACTGTAATATAAGTCAGAGGATAGTTTCTTCTGAATATCCTTGGCACTTGTTTGAACCTACATACCTTGTACATAATGTTGTCTTCTAATGTGTGTAGCAGGACCAGATAGTAATGGCCAGGTGCTGTGCACTTTTTTTTCCCCTGGAATGACTGATAAGCAAGTACAGGACACACCTCAGGATTAGACCAAACCCCAGTTCCACTGGTACAGATCATTTTAGCTATACGGGTGTAGTGAGTTTTGGACTTAAACTGTACTTCCTCACTGAAGGAGCTCATTGTGAACACTTGTTTAGTGGAACCAATCTTAAGTGCTTGTACTGCATTCATTTGCTGTCTGTTTTTACTTGTGAGTCTAGAATTCATACTGAAGTAAATGCTTTTTCATATTTTGTTTTAGGTATATATGCATGGAAGTAACTACATGCAGAGTCTGACTGAACACTTTCCAGTCAGCATTCTCCCGCAGGAATATGGGGGGGAAGGAGTCCCCTTTGAAGAGCTGGCCAAGGAATGGACCGACTTCATAATGGCATCTGCAGAGTATCTCCAGAGCATTTCTCTGGTTGCCCATGAATAAACTTCTGAGAGTATTCTATCAATTCCTGGAGACTGGAAGTGGAAATAAATTCGATATAAAATCTTTCTTGTAAACTTGAAATCACAGTAAATGAAAGCAGAATGTCTTTTCAGAGCAGAATTACAATGACTGCACTTTTATACTAACTGGAGTATATCAATATGTATGTCTTAGTAGACTAATGATTTCTACATGTTTGTAACTGGTGAAGTTGCATGCCAACTTCACCAGTACACTGTACATTGTATATCAGATATTGATACTGCTCCTGTTAAGTCTTGGAAGACAACTCATCTATATTAATGCAGTCCAGCTTAGTTCTTCTATCTTGGCTTGTCAAGATGATAAGATACAAAGCCAAGTAATTAAAGTAGAACAGAATATAGATGGGGTAGACTAGATGCAGAAGTATGAATACAGGCCTAATTTACAAGTAGGGGCCTGCTTTTCAAATCAGTTCTCAGGGAAATGGCTGTTTTGTTAGTTTGTGCTGCTAAGATTACACAGTCAAATTATGAATTAGTCATCAATACTGAAACATTTGTTATCTTTGTGCTGCTTATGCAGCCTCCCTTTTTGCACTAATTGACACAGTAATTGTGGGGATTCTTGGGGAAGATGAGGAAAATGCCATACACATATCCTTCAAAGGAGAGTGTGAGTCAGGAGGAACTGGTCAGAGAGTTAAAAAAAATAAAATTGAATTTTGATTTTCTTTCTTCAAAGAGATAATGTCTGTGGATAAGCTATAAGCAACTAAGTAATGTGAACACTTAATTCCTGTTGTAGATTGCTACGGAGGTCAACTGCTCTTCGCTGGCTGCAATATCTGTCTTGCAAGGTGAAGCAGATCTTCACCCTACAAGATCTAGATTCTTCTTAGATCAGAAACTTAGAAATAACTGCTGTGTGGTTTAAGGGTGCTTTGGACCTTAGCCTAGGAGATGCCTAGGAGATTCTTATTGTCAGAAAAGTGATTGACAACTTGCCTATATAGTGTTGGACACTGGAAAAATTTGTTATTAATTTCTGCTGAGTCCTCTTCTGTATTTATAATGAAAAAAGTCTGTACTTATGGAAAATAGATTTTTAAAGGGACATGATTCTTGTTTAACTGCTGCTTGTATTACAAAGCTGTATCATCCTACATTCCCCAAGATTCAATAATCTCAAATGATAATTTATTTTTCACTGGTTTTGTTTTTTTTGTATGCTTTTATGTTGTTGTTAAAATTTCTGTTAATACACCAACTGCTGGAGTTTGTATACTCAGTTTGTATCAGTTTTATAACAAGCCAGAGAGTGTTCACGTAAGTGTTAAATATTTAGCATTCCGTATAAACATTCACCGTAACAACGTACTTCTCAGGTAGCTAGAAATGCTAACTTGTGTTATTTTAAAATCTGTAGGACGCTGGGATGTTGTATGAATATGTATTTAGGAGAGAGAAAAGAGAATATTGTGTGAAATCAGAAGCATCTCTATCACTGATACTTCATTATTGAAAAAGCCAGCAGAAGCTATTTTTTATTAGCATGTACAGCATCTGTGAAAGGCCTGCACAGTATGTGTTGGTCATAGTTTCCTTTGCTACCTAAGGTCAATGTCAGATAGAAAATTCCTTTGAAACTGATAAGGATTTTCCTTTTTCAGTTATCTTATTTCCTCAAGTGCATTCTCATTCTTTTCTTTCAGAATATCTTTGATGCAGAGCTTAAATTCAGATAAATATTTTTCATATATTCATGTATTTCACATCTTTATTTTTATCTGATTGAACTATTTTGTGATATGAAAAAGCTCTTTAAATAGTTGAAGTGATTATTTTTATAAGAAAATAAGTAGTCATTTGGCAGTTCTTCAGGTGTATAACTCAAGTTCCAAGTCATTTATGAGGCAGAGAACTGAAGCTATTGCACTAACATTATGCTCTCTGTTTTAATCCTTGAATGTATACCATGTAAAGGAATGAACCATGCTCCTGTGATCAGGTTCCTGTGAAACCAATCTCCTACTGTTGCTATTTTATTTTAACAGAAAGAAATTTAGTTCATTTGATTGTGTATGTAGAGAAAAAATGTGTGGCTTTTATCTTTATTTGAACTATACTATATCAATACTATACTATAATACTATATCAATGAAGTCCTGAATATGTTCAAAAATATCCTGAACCTATTATTAAATGGTAACATGAGTATGTAATGCAGTAGAGCACTGAGTACAGTTGTTTCTTCATGAACTGTTAATTATTTGTAATGTTTACATGTAAAGTAGAACTTAGGAATTCTGGACAAGGAACAACTGTCACTGCTGCTAATGACATAAAATAATCAGGATATTTGCATAATAAAAGGGAAAGTGTGATGTTTGGAGGTAGGTCAGCTGCAAAGTAAATAAACAAAAATTTGCACATGCCTTATTCTTCTCTAACAAGACCAGGAGTGCCTTTAAAAAATAAACTTGCTGTTAAATGCTGCTACTGCCTATAAGCATGATTTAATGCACATTTAAAAATGTTTTTTACATGTTAACATAATTATATTAATAAACCTTTCTAGTTCAACCAGTCTCCTGTTTTGAAGAGCTTTAGTTACTTTTCAGTGACGCAAGAATTACTTTCATTAAGCGTTACTGGTTTTTGACTCCTGCTGGTGAAACCACAGTATCATAGGAAGACTTGAGTTGGAAGGGATCTCAGACCACGTGGTTCTGACATCCCATTACGGGTGGTAGGGTTGCCACCACCAGCTCACGCTGCCTGTTCTCTCTTGTCCTGTTTCCCCCCGTCCTATCACTATCAAATCATGTAAAAAGTCAGTCTCCCTTCTGTTCATACACAACCTTTTAAGTACTGGAAGCCTGCAACGGTGTCTTTCTCGCAGCCTCCTCTCCTCTATGCTGAACAAGCCCAGCTCCCTCAGCCAGTCGTTGTAGGAGAGGGGCACAGATCAGAGGATCACCTTTGTGGCCCTCCTCCGGGCCCACTTCAACATTTCCACGCTTTTCCTGTGTCTGGGGGCCCCAGGTCTGGACGCAAAACTTCACGTGCGCAGAACAGAAAGGATAATCCCTTCCCTCTCCCTGCTGGTCACCCCTCCAGCGATGCAGCCACGGGTAGCGTTGGCCTTCCGGGCTGCAAGCGCGCTGCTTGCTCTTGTTAAGCTACGGCGGCCGCGAGAAGCGGTTGACAGCTCAGCCCTCAGCGCCTAGGCCGCTGGGAAGCCGGAGGGCGGCTAGAGAATGCTGCCCACCAGGCCTCCGCGGGCGCACGGCCGCCTCCTCTCGCTCAGCGTGAGGAGAAGGGCGACGAAAGCCCCCGCTGCGCCCGGTGCCCGGCGGTCGGCGGCGGGGCCGGCGGGACTCCATTTCCCAGCGTGCCCCGCGGCCGGTCGCGGAACTGTCTGTTCGGAGCGGCAGCGGTCGAGTGGCGATGGGGCACGTAGCGGGGCTCGCTCCGCTCCCGGCCGCCGCCGTCCTCCTGCTACTGCTCCGCTATGCCACCGCCGCCTCGCTCGCCCCGCGCGGTCGCGAGCCGGAGCTCAACGAGAGGCCCATCGTCGGTAAGGGGCGGCCGTGTGGCATCTACGCGTTGGTTCTCCTCACGTAGCTACTAAAACCGAAAGCCTGCGGGCTTCCGTGGTGTGAAAGTCGCGAAATGGTGGTTAGACTGCGCGAGCTCTCACTGCTGAACTCTTTGTTGCGGAGACCCGCAGTGCTGTACATACTTCAGCAGAGTCTCAAAATGGGACTTATTTAAGAGAAGTTATTACTGCGTAGTTAAAAGAGGGGAGTTAGGTGAAACATATTTGCCAGGTGCCTTGTGACCGGGCAGTGTGACTGATGCCCGCTGTCCCACCATTTGTCATTGGACAGCGCAGGTAATGCTGTAATGGGAGGTGGGGGGGGAGAGTAGGGAGTCTAATTTTTCTTTCTGTGCCCAACAATTGCATGAAACATTTCTTGACGTGCTGATTTTCTCTCTTGGACCTCTCAGGGATACTGTCGCAGGAATGTCACTTTGATGAGTTCCACAAATTCGGAAGTTCGTATATTGCGGCTTCGTATGTGAAGTTCTTGGAGTCTGCTGGTGCCCGCATCGTGCCAATAAGGTGGGTTTTTGTATCTCCTGAAGTGGGTAACAGTTAACGTAAGGCTATTGGACGCCCAGGCAGCATCATGCTGATTTTCTGAGTGTTTACAGCTCATCGACTACTATTCAAAGCCACAATTTGTGAGCTGTTCTAAAAATCAGGATAGCAGTAGGCTGGAATGTGTAATTGTTAATATTTCTTTTTACAAAAGTCTTTTTTTTTTTTTTTCCTCCCAATTTCTCTCTCTTTTTTTTTTTTTTTAATTTGTAAAATTACCCCTCCCTAGTTCACCTTGGTGGTTTTTTGAAGTTGTTATGTTCAGTCTAATGTGTATTGTCAAACAAACACACGCATCTGGAGAAATTCTATCTTTTGTCACATTCTGTCATCCTGTCGTCTGAGAATTGAAGTAATGTAGAAAGACTGTCCTTGAAGAAATCCAAGTCCAGTTTTGCTCAAAGTGTGGGTCACTGACATCCTACTGTGTAATAGTTTGGTTCCTGAGTAAAAACTAATAGAGTAAGTAGAAGAACTGATGTGCTTCATAGCCAGCAGTTGGCTCTACAGTAGTAAATGCATTGTTGTCAGATGTTAAAGTGAGAATCATACAAATGACACTAATGGAGCATCAAAAAAATCATAATGGGATGTACCCACACAGACCAGTAAGGACAATGGTGAAGTGCCTGAATTTTACGCTAGTGTTCCTCATGTAGCTAGTGGAGCTTCCAGAATGGTTGCTGACCAGAAGTTTTGCTGATCACACACTGAATGGATGCTTCCAATTTTTTAAGCTTAGTTAGATACTGCAAAGCTGGACACTGAATATACGCAGTGTATACATTTTGCGTGAGTGTAGAGCCATCGTACTGTTTTCCTGATGTTTAATGATCTTTCCACCTGTCAGTCTTTTCTGAAGAATGGGTGTGACCAACTGTTTGCAGTTCTGCACATCTTGGGATCAATCAGAAACCGGAGTGGCCAGTTTGCAGGAAATAATAGCCATACCATTTATGTAAATGTTAAATTTAATGATCAGTTGCAAAGGGGTCTCAATATCTAATCCTGAACCATACCTGACAGGTTCCTGTTTCATTTGCACTTTGACTATTTTATTTTGAATGTTTAAACCATACTTTTTGTATATTTTCTATACTTCTTCTTTCAGTTCAGTAATATATATAGTATATAATATGATATTTTTATGGTTTTATACGTATATATTTATATATATACTATGTGTTTTGTAATTATTTTCCTGGTATTTCAGATTAAATCTTTCAGATGAAGAATATGATAAAATATTCCACTCTATTAATGGGTAAGTTTTGAGCATTGTATTTCTGTTGAAATACTGGTAATTCTTTTTTTTTTTTTTTTTTTTTTCATCTGCTTTTTTCTCAAGGATGTTGTCTTTTTGCTCTCTTGCAAGCTTGTGCTGACATATAAATCTGTTCTAAGACAGAGCACTGTTTCATCCCATGTAGATCTGCTCCATTTTCTTCCATTTGGAGCATGTCAGATTATCTATAACACTGTCAGGACTCATATTAGCATTCCCCAATGCAGATAGTCGGAAGTGGAGTGACAGCGGTTAACCATTGGTTTATTCTTTACAAGTGAAGTAGGTCATTTCCTTTTTTCTCTCATTCTCCTTTAAGCAATCACCTTGATATTGAAATGTAGTACGTTATGCTGGGTGTGTCATCACTCAGTCTTCTCTGCTCCAACCCTATCTTCTCTCTTCTTCCATTCTCTTTCAGTACTCTCCAAGTTCCTCCAGCATCAAAGCTTCTGATTTCCATTCTCTTCTACACTTTTCTCTTTGGGCTCTTTCTGCCTTTAATGGTCCATCTTGCCTGCCCTGTTTCTGAGGCTTAAGTCTCTTAAGTCTCTTGTTAGACAAACATATTCCAAATTGTCAGCTGACCTTTGGTAACTGTCCCGTGTGTCTCTTTTCCATGTTTTCTGCATGTGATCTAGTTTAACACACTTTTAATTGTGATCTAAGGAAAATCGTGCTACACTTCAGTAGTTTTGTGTGTGATCCCATAGAGCATGCTTGGTCTACTTGTAGTCATGAGATGAACATCTTAGACCATTAATATTTTCATAGATCTTATGCACATCACAATATTAATCACCATGACTAAAACTTGCATGTTTAGAGCAGTGGCTATCGGGGAGAGCTGTGTCATCTTATGCCCCACAGCATTCCCTACACATTAAGATGTGGATCTTCAGAGTGTTCTAAAAAAAGGAAGAGTAAGGCAATTGTGCTTTCTTCCCTGTGTCTTCTTGTACTGGAGACAAAATGAGTTTCATATCAGAGGAACTGTAAGCAGTGGAATCTCCTTTCTACCCCCCAGTCTTTGTCAATGCTTAGTGGAGTATTAGGCAGATAGATCTTGTTCTTTTATCCTTCTGTCTTTGCTGAGGTTGACAGTTGGGTCTGTGCTATGTAGGTGGGTAAGAATGATCTATATTTCCTCTCATTATATTCCACTGTCAGCTCATGGCTTCCGTAATACAGTCGTGCATAAGTAACAAATAGGATCTGTGTGGGGAAGGACTCTGTACTGTGGGAACTTAGTATAAGAAAGAAGTAGATTGATCTTTCATGTTGTGAGACCTTAGCTTGAGGTTCTTTGCAGTTGGAAATTCTTTATGATTAAATGCCTTCATCTTAAGACCATGGAAGTTACTATAGCAGAGGTAGAATTTTATGAGTGTAGCTTTGTTTTTCTGAGACAGCCTTTGAAATCCATGGTGAACATCATCACCTCTAATCAGTGAGAGATTGTAGAATGCAGGCAGCTGCATTTTGACCTGCCTATCACAATAACAAGCCATTATCATTGTTGCTTAATGAGTTACTTCCATCTTCCATCTTGTACTAGCAGAAATGTCAGTTGTTTTGTTTTTGTTTTTGTTTTTAAATTAATGTTGGCCAGTTTATGATGAACAGAAGGAACAGGTGAAGTGAATTTCCCACCTCTTCCATATGAGGATCATCATATTTGTCTAAACAAATCTCTGTAGAAGTCTGTAATTTGTCCTGTTTAGCTATACTCATTTTTCTAAATTCAAGCTAGAGAATAATTTATGCTTTTGTGAATACACCTTTACTTTTCTAGAAAATATTTGATGGCTTTTGCAGGATCCTGTGAATTGCTTGCCTTGAAGTAAACCCAGTCCCAGGAGTTTAAGTGCATATTCACTCACTTTGTAGATGCTTAGGATGGTATGAAATGTATCACTGAAATACTAACAAGTAGCTAGAACAAGTTACCAGTTACTGTTTCCAGAGCTCAGAAATGCTGAGGAATCCTTCAGCTGTTTTTGTGAAAACTCCGTGGCTGATGGGGGTAGCACTAGTAAATCCAGTTGAGTTCCCACTACAGTGGGTTAAAGAGATCACTTGATTATTTCCAGTTTTATCTGGAAGAGACTTCATTTACCTACTGATAGAAGTACTTGATTGTGCATGTCATCATTTGCATGTATGAAACCTGTTAGACTATATGAAGTCTTAGGCTTTTGTGGTTTTTGTAGCTGGGAAGCCACACAAAGATTAGCTACAGTTGTTTTTTTTTGTATTTTTTTAAATTTATTTTTATGGAGGAAAAAGATTGCACACTATTTGTTTTTTAAATAGTCTCTGAGATTACTTTGTCTTATTTAGCTAAATTAGATCCTCTGTGACCAAAGGTTACAGCCAAGCATACTTTTTCACTTTTTATTGGGAACTTTTTGATCTTCCATAAGAAGGGGTACAATTTCATAGAATCACAGAATGGCCTGGGTTGACAAGGACCACAATGATCATTGAGTTTCATCTCCCCTGCTATGTGCAGGGTCGCCAACCACCAGACCAGGCTGCCCAGAGCCACATCCAGCCTGGCCTTGAATGCCTCTGGGGATGGGGCATCCACAACCTCCTTGGGCAACCTGTTCCAGTGTGTCACCACCTTCTGTGTGAAAACCTTCTTCCTAATATCTATCCTAATCCACCCTTGTCTCAGTTTAAAGCTATTCCTCCTTGTTCTGTCACTATCCACCCTCGTAAACAGCCATTCCCTCTCCTGTTTATATGCTTTCTTCAAGTACTGGAAGGCCACAATAAGGTCTCCTTGGGGCCTTCTCTTCTCCAAGCTAAATAAGCTCAGTTTTCTCTACCTTTCTTCATAAATTTGTCTCTACTTAAATGGAATAGGATGAATGGAGAATAGGGCCAGGATTTTATAGTTTAGGAAAAGGCAGCTTGGAGTGAGGGTAGGGTTTGATGGAGTCATTGCAGACAACTCTTTTGTATAGTAGCAGAAGTATCTCTGTTTCATGTATTCTCTGTTTTTTTCACCTCTCTCTATGCTATTTTTGGTCATGTCTTTTTGCTAATAATTATTTATTAGTATAAGAATACAAAATTTTAGAATGTGATTCAGTAAAAGACAAGGATAATGCAAATGAAAAAGACTAATGTAACTATATATGTGATAGCTGTCTAAACTCACATAATTAATAGAGAACACATCAGTACAATAAGCCTACTGGGCTATTCAGCCTCCCAGCCAGTTGAGTGTCTTCTCTTGAAAATGTATTTGAACTGCTATTGACTTTTCTGACTAGATCCCTCCTGTTTGTGGTGGAACCTTGGATACCCATTTATAGATTTCAGAAACCTAGATGTCCTAATCCAGAACCTTAAAGCCACTGTCAGACTTCTCTCTCTTTTCACTGTCCAGTTTTTAATTTGATCGCTGTTATTCCCTGTTGTTAATCATATTCTTGGATGTTGCCTTTCAGGGTACTTTTTCCAGGAGGTGGTGTGAATCTTAGGACTTCAGAATATTCCAGGGTTGCTAAGATATTTTACCGCAAGGCATTAGAGGTAATTACTAAGGAACAGTCTGTTCTTGTCACTGTTCAAAAATCAAAGCAACAAGGAGGCTCATATTCTAGTTTCCCACTGGCATCCAATGTGTTAACCATAAGCCTGATAATCAGTATCTCATTGCTAGCTTCTACTTAAAAAATCATTTCAAAGCTTAAGATTCGGACGTCTGACACCCTCTCATGTTATATGTGGTGTCTTCTTAAATTCCAGTTATTGTTTATTCACTGTAACTAGGGGCTTCATTGCTGTTCTGAACCTGCAATAAAGTAACAATAAAGCTTTGCAAAAGCACAAAGTATCCAGGGACATTAAATACAGAACAAAGATCCACCTAAATGTAATTACTAGTAAACCTCTCATAAATAAGACTTAGACTCCGAAGGAATTCCACAGAGGCTCTCTAACAATCCAGTCTACAATCGTGTAACGTTAAAGCTTCTCCTAACATATATTCTACAGTTAGTGAAGCACCTATATTCTTATATGTAAGTAGATTTAAATGCATCTTTGAAGATGCATATAAAATGTTTACTTTAGCATGTTATCTCATTGTACTAATTACCAGTGGCTTGGTAGCTGTAAATAGAACAGATTTTCTGAAGTTAACATTAATTTAACTTACAACATGACAAAAAGCATGTGAAAGGTGGTATGAAGTACTTTTTATTGCTAATCATTAGCTTTTTTTTAGGAAAAGATTGAATTTGTGGGAAAGCTATTTCTTTCAAGGAACATCAGGAAGGCTCTCAATCCTTATGGAAAATTTAATTCTCTCTGAGCATAAGAGATTCTTTTTTTTTTTTCTAGGTAATAAACATATTTTGAAGTAAAACTTCACTGTCTTCTAAGAGTGTATTGTTGAAAGGAATGGAGATCAGACCAGGAAAGCACAGGCATCCACAAAACTAGTCAGCTGCAGCTCAGTGCACCAGTTTCCTACTGCTCAGTCCCTATGATATCAATGTTGCTCTTCTATCATCTGTCTCTTGTCTTTTTTCATAGTGATTACTCATCTGTCACCTTCAACCTGAATTTTATAAAACTAGTGATCTCATCTGTCTCTACAAAACTGCTCATGGTGTAAAGTGCAGCTTGGGGCGGTGGTTTCTTGTGGTTCCCTGTTAGTGTTTGCAGGACTATTACGAAATTCTGTTGACATTTCACAACAAATTGTGTATGTCATAAATTTATGACCAAAGAGTCAGGCTTACTGGTTGATACGTGCCCTTAAGGTGACTAAAAGACAGAAAATAATTTTCACTTCTTCATGTGTAATGCTTACTCATCTTTTTTTTTTTTTCTTGTGCTAGTATTGGTGATTGTGTATTTTAATTTTCATCTTTTCAGACTTGATTAGCACTATAAAACATTAGCAGTTTTACAAATGTAAGGTGAGCTACCATAATCAACAATACACTGGCAGGTATGTAATAGGCTGTGGTATTGTTACGGGGTTTTTAATACACCCGTATCATCCAGACTGATGTTTGCTTCTTTTTTTTTTAATTTTTTTATTTTAAGTTTTTAAAGAAAAACTGAGGCATTTGATGATGTGGTTATTTCAATTGCTGAACTGTTACAACTGTTTAGTAGTTTGTACTGCTGTAGTAGTTTTATTTCTCATCTACAGAGGTGAAAGTGAAAAGAATAGGAAGTTCTCATTTTTCTTTCTGTAAATCTTCAGTACTTTATTTTGTTGTTGTTTATTTTGAAGGCTAATGATAAAGGAGATTATTTCCCAGTATGGGGAACATGTCTTGGACACGAGTTGCTGACATACCTCACAAGTGGTGAAATTTTACTTGTTAATACCAAAACAAATGGTTTTTCACTCCCTTTGAACTTTACATCAGGTGAGAAATCCCACTACATCTCATGTCTGAGTTTTGCTGAGAGGTATTGTGGTTTTGCTTGTGAAAAATACACAAGGCTGAATGTTTGATGATTAATACTTTCTTATTAATTTGACTAAACTTTTATAAAGTCTATACAACTCTGGATTTATCTCACTGTTTTGTTTTGTTTTTTTTTTATTTCTTTGCAGTACATTCTTAAATTGTGAAGTTTTACCACAGAAACCTGACAGTTTGTTTCAAAGTAGTGTTTTATTAAATGTGTTTCCTATTCAGTAATAGACAGCCTGTTAGCAGCTTGGATAATGGACAGTATCTGTTTTTTCTTTGTGACAGCTGCAAAACAAAGTAGATTATTCAAGAATCTTCCCAGTGATTTGCTACATGCCTTTGCTACTGAGCCGTTAACATCAAACTTTCACATGTGGAGCATTTCCATGGAGGTATTTGATTGTTTTACCTCACAAACACAAATGCATTCTCTCTGTCTAAACTAGAAATAAACAGATAACACATCTTTATTTTCTTTCCTTCATACTGCAGAATTTCACAAAGAATGAAAAGCTTTATAATTTCTATAATATTCTGACCACTAACACTGATGATGAAGTGGAATTTATATCTACCATGGAAGGTAGGAAAATGAATTTCCTTTCTAAAATATGACTGAAACAAAGTATTTATTCAGCAGTTTTGGAGGTGTGGTGGCATTTATGCTGTTTTGTAGTGCAAGCTTACTGTTAGAATGACAGGGTGAGTGCTGGCTCTGTCTGTGCTCTGCCTGTGATGGATGTAGTGTTTGCAGAGAAAGTTTTTCTTTTGAGTACATATTTTTGAGCTTAACTACTTCTTTCACTCACTATTCCCCTTCCAGATGTGCTATGACACTTCAACACTGGAATATTCCAGTACTGTGGTACAAAGTGTATAGCACTCATCTTGTAATAGCCTAACCCCTAGTGTACCTCTGTTGCATCTTGTTGTCTGTCTGCTTATGCATGCCTCCTCATGATGCTTTATTGCCCATTTGAGTACAGGGAGGACAATTCACGATATTGAAATAACAGCAATTTCTCTCATTGCTTTGACACCCATACTGGTAATTGTTCTCCAAAATCCTTTTGCTTTCCCTACTGCATGTTACCTATGTTTTCCACCAGGTTTGCTCATCTTAAAGAAAACATGTTAGCGCATTAGAGAGGGGTTTATTTTGATTAGTGCATGACTAGCACCTCTACAATAAGGCCCAGCTGTCAGCCTATGGGATTCTTCTGTATGGCATGCTGTCAGTCCTCTAGAAGAAGAGGAGAATAGCAGTTTGATCAGAAGATGTAATCAGGCTAATGATAACACGTCTTGTGCCTGCAAGCAGTTTTTATCACAGAGCAGTCACCACCTGCTGTGGCTTTGTTTTCTATGCAAGACATAAGGACTGGCTTCTTCCTGGTATGGACCAAATGGGAGCTTCCTCTGGTTTGACTGGGCCTTCAAGAAGATCCTGATACTTGGACCTGTTTCAGCTTGCTCTTTAAGCTTTTATGAAGCTGTTGATAAGTGAGGGTTTTTTATAGCTTGTCCTTTGACTTTGTTTTTCAGTAAGACTAAACACATCACTCTTAAGGTGTAGATCTCACTTTTATGCTTTGATTGAAAATGTGTTTGTTGCAGCATACAAATACCCAATTTATGGTGTCCAGTGGCATCCAGAAAAAAATCCTTTTGAATGGAAGAACTCATCAGGCATTCCACATTCCTCATCAGCTGTAAGAGCTGCACATTACATAGCTGACTTCTTTGTTAATGAAGGTAAGTTTATTGTTTGTAAATATAAGTCTTACTTATATTTACTTACCTCTTACTGCTTCCTGAAAAGCTTACTCTGCAACCTTTATTTAGGCTTATAAAAAGTAAGGGAAATAGAATGGCTTTGTGAAAGTGGCATTAAAAGGCCGACTGCTGTAGCAGAAGTAGACCAAACCTTTTCAGTAGTCTGGGCCAAAAGTCTTGCCTGTGCAGTGATTTTCTTCTGTTTTGAATGATCTCATGATGTCATAATGATCTTGTAATGTCATATCTTCCCTTGCACAAAGACTTTAACATGGAAAAAAAAATGATCCATTCATAATTCTAGACATGTCCTCAGTTCTAAACCAAGTTACCATTGTAGTCTGTTTGCTATCATTAAATACTCTACAAATACAAGAGTATTGAAGTGATCAAACTTGATTATACACTTATCAATGCTTCCTACACCATTCTGCTGAAATACTGATTTCTGGCTGTTCATGAAGATGTCTCAATTGTTTGACTGGGAATATAAAAAACATAATCAATAACCAAACTGTGTTTGGACTCTAGGTTTGACTTCTTGACTTACGGAACAGGTTTCCCAGTGAGGTTGTGGATGCCCCCTCCCTGGAAGCAGTCAAGGCCAGGCTGAATGGGCTTTGAGCAACCTGGTCTTGAGAGAGGTGTCCCTACCTATAGCAAGGGGTTGGAACTATATGATCTTAAAGGTCTCTTCCAACTCAAAGCATTCTATGAGTCTTATGAAAAGAGCAACCAAACTGGAGAAAGGGACAGTGATTTAAAATAGGCAAAATGTGTGCTGACATAGTCAGTGAGTCTGTAGAAATAAAAGTCATGTTTATACTTACAAGTTTTAAGGCTATTTCCTTGCATACTGTAGTCTTACGCTGCTTTCCATAAAGGTAGAAAAATAACATGAAATCCCTTGACAGTGTCCATAAGCTTCCTGTGTTTTATCGGTTTTAATAAGATTAAATGGGATAAAAAAGAAAAGGTATAAAATATGTCCATTTAATTGTTTTTGTAGTGCAGTAGTAGAACACCATATATTTTGTAAGCAGAAGTAAAGCTACTATGGCTATTATCCAAGCAAATGTGGAAGCTCTTCTGTTAACTTCTTCCTGTTGAGATGCAGTGCATATGAATTTGTGTACATATATGCACAAACAGTGAAAAACGTAAACTCTTTTCAACTGACAAAAATTAAGAGAACATAGATATGTGTATAATTAAGCGACTCTTTTAATATCACTTTCATATCCATCTGTAACTAATTTTAACATGTGTAGAGTTGCCAACATGACGAACTAGAGCAGGATTTAGTTCTTATTGTCCTTAGCAACAAAGACCATATTTGCACTGCATCTTTCAGTAGGCTGATGCTCTGATGCATTTCCTCCAGTGTTATCAGTATTGCTGTCTCTGATAGATACTGCCAATAGCTCATGAATATACCTTCTTCTGTAGCCTGAATTTTAAATTAACAGTTGAATTTGTCCCTCCTCGCTAATAAAATACTGCTGTAAACAACTTTCTGAACCTGTATCTTAATGATTGTTCTTATATTAATTGCTGTTATTATGTTTACTGTTATGAACACAGAATCATTTGCTAACAAAGATACTGTCGAGGCTGATAGCTGTAAAGTGATCTGTACTTCTGAAATGTTTTACAGCCCGGAAGAACCTGCACCGTTTCCCCAGTGAAGGTGAAGAAACAAAAGAATTGATTTATAATTATACTCCGATTTATACAGGAACGTTTTCTTCATTCCAGCAAGTCTATTTTTTTGATTGAGTATCTTGTCAGAGGTGTGGCATTGCTATTGGTAAATAGAATTATTTGCCTGCATTGCATAATTAAGCTGATATAATGCAATGTATGTGACAGGAAGACAGAATAATTATCTTATTTTACAATAATTTATCCTGTGTTTCTTCTGTACTATTGGACCACTAATCTAAAATTTTACGTTCTAAATCATAATAGTCTTGGGTTATACTTCATTGCTACTGAAAAATACATTTTTCTTCTGGGAAAAGTTTTTTTGATTTTACGTATGAATTTGAACATTTTCAGGTTTAGTACAAGGAAAAGTTTTGCATTCTTATTTCAAAATATGGAGATTGTCTCTGTAAAATGTTGTGTACTGTAATAGCACTAGATCTTTAGGTATATTGTATAGTAAAATCCTATCCTTTTCAAATGATTTAACAAATGAGACCTTGGGTCTTGGGCTTGTAAATTTGTCTGTGTAACCAAGTTCTTGAGAAGGATTATTTTGTTATTTGAAAAATTGTTCAAAATCATAAGTAAACGTGGTAGCAAAGAGACATGGAAAGGATGTGTTTTACCTGATTTCTGAAACTTTGTGTTGTACATTCAGTGTTGTTCAGAGAGCTTATACCTTGTGAGTTCTACATAAATGTGAATATGCATTTTGAATTAGGTGTTGCAAATATCAGGTAAAATAAGTAAGTGTGAAGAGCATAGTTATGTTCTGTTTCCACTTTCTGCTCTTTTCAAATTCCATTTTATATGTATTCGAAGAGCCTGCTGTTTGCAATCAGCAGACGGGAGATACACACAGAGAAACAGAGGTCTGTAGAAGAATGTAAACCTAACTTTTGCTTTATACACACTCTAAGTTTTCCTGTAGTTGCTGAGTAGAATTCTCATTGTAGTTAAAGGTAGTTTTCCATTAATTAAGTGAAGACAGTAGTCTGCTTGTGTTTTTTTGGATAGTTAATATAGCTGGAATGAAAAAAAAAAAGGCCAATTAGAAAACTTGATGTTGGCATAATGTTGCATTTGGTTCTATTAGTGAAAATTTTATATTGTGTTCAAAAACTGAGATAAGACAATCAACTGTAATTCTACTTTCTTGCACAGTTTCCATGTTAACATCAGTGGGGACTTGGAGTTTATGGAAAAAAATAGATTCATACCTCAGCTCTGTTTTGTAATACCTTAAACTTTCCAGTACATCAATCCAGAAGTAATGCCTCCTATTTATTTACATGGAAATAACAATAGATTGATACAAACAGCAGAACAACACTATGAAATACTATTTTCCAACACAGTCATAGTCGTGTGCTTGATTTACACAGATGAGCTAATTGAGATGCTCTTCCCTTTGTGATATGACAGCTGTGCATGGCTGTCTGGAACATGTTCTTTCATGTTGCTGTCACCACTGCTGAAATGCACCCGCTGCCTCACTGTGCAATCACTGTTTGGGCTCCATAAACATTTGGCAAGAATCGATAAATGTCTATGGGTGCAATTTTTCAGGGATTTAATTCCAATCCTTTGCTTCATACTTGCATGTCAGATGCCAGCAGTCAGACTGCTTCTCTGTTGCCATGTGTCCCACAGCAACAAAATATTTGGGAATATTGGTGGCAGGCTTAACCTCTACTACCACACCACCACCATCTGCCTCTGTGGGGCCACATAATAAAATAGGAGACATTACGTTCAAAGCATGTCTGCTTTGAACCCTATCTGAATACAGCTGCCACGTTTCTCAGGGTTTTAAATTAAAGGACTCTCTAGCTTTTTGATGAAACAGCTGTGTAAGATAGAGAATATGAAATGCATTAATTAAAATAATATAAACAAACATTAACTGTGACTACTATATGAACACTGCTTTGTAATCACAAGCTTAGATGTGTTATAGTGCAGATTATTTCTACATTTGCCAAATTCAGTAAATTGAACTTTTTTCATGTGAATAACTCTGTTAACTATATTTATTGGTTCCCAGGTAGATCTAGTGTAAAAGACAATCTTGCTCTACAGTTGCATATAGATGTAGCAGCTGAGATGAGACATTTACAAAGAGTCTAGCTGTCTGTTTCTTATTCAGACTGAGTTCTTTAGAATAACTCTAAGGATTTGCCTGAGTAAGAAGGGCAGGGTTTAACTTTAAAAACAGGGACCAACTTGGCAAGTGAAATGTCTGCTAACTGCTTTAGGAGTAATTAGTTCTTAATGCAACTTCAAGGAATATTGTGTGTAATATGGTAAGAGAGCAGTGTATTTATGATGAACTTGTATGTGGCTTTCTTTTACATCCTTTATCTTGTGAAGTCTTTTTTGGTGCTATCAGTGATTCTTTTTTCTATGATAGTCTAAATAAAGTTAATTCAAGTAGATGTGCATTTGTGTTCTCTGTTATGTACTGAGGATAAGGCATTAATGTTAATTCACTTTTTTCCCTCCATCCATGTTTATTATCAAAGCAATGAATTTTTATGATTCTCCATTTCTGGACGTACTGTGATAGTCACAAATCAGGAGACTGCTCTAGCCTGTGTCCACTTGGCATAGTTTTGGGAACCGTTTCTCTGTTGTAATGTTGAATGTGAGGAAGTTGTCTATGGTAAGTTAGTCCTAGAAAGTATGCAGTCATTAATCTCTGTTTCCTTCTTGGAACTGTAAGTGGAGTACACAGAATGAGAACGTTTACCTTCATATATTCTGAATTTCTGAAGTCACTTCGTTTCTGTAAAACTGCTGCTTATATGCTGTATATGGACTTACAGAGCTGCTAAGTGTGATGGCTAACTTTCAGTCCAGAAACTTACTCTTTTGCTTACTGGTGACTGGATGATAATCAGACTGGAAGCAAATGAGGGGATGCTGAAATAGTTGGGTGAGCTGTGGTTTTTGAGATGAAAATGCAAATAATGGAATTATGTTGAAGGTTAGTTTTCATTGGAAGCAGATAAGACAGTTGTTCGTATGATCCAAACTGAGTGTTTCTGTTGTAGATCATTGCCTAAGAATAAGGAAAGGAAAAGAGCTGCCCCACCAGGGAAGCTGACAGAAAAGCTGGCAGGATGGTGACTTCTTTTAGAGGAAAATGAATAAGGAAAGTGAAACAAGCTTAGTGACAACAGTCAGGGTCAGCCTCAGTCTAGAGGCTGCTAGACAGGTCTGGAGTGACTGGTCATGTTCAAATTCAAGCCAGCAAGACACATCAGCAATCAGCGTCAAGATGAGTTCTATGGCAAAGCACAGGCATACCTACAGCATAGCTCTGACACAGGGACCAAGGTCTGAGCTTAGAGACACTTAAATACAGCTGCTGAGCCAAGGCACAGAAATTTTCCACAAGGTTGCTGATGATCTTTCTTGCACAGACTTCTGCAGCAAGTTCATCCCAGAAACACAGTGTCAAAGCTGGCCTTGCATGGACAGCCCAACCATTGCGAAGGTGAGAGCAGGTTACACAGCTGGAGGGTGCTCTCACAGCCCTGAAACTCCATTGATACAAACAAAGCAGCTGCTGTCTGTGGAATTCAGTCAGAGTTTCTGTCCGTTCCTTAAAATACCTTTTCCAGTCAAAAATAGAAGTGTTGGGACACAGAATTTTCTGCTGCCCACCCAACAGAAGTCTTAAAATTGTTCTTAAGACCTTTCAGAAGACCTTTTTTTCTGCTCTCACTGATTTACAACATGGTTTTTTATTTTTCAGAAACTCTAACTGGTAGTTTTCAAGATTAATGCTTGAGAGAAGAAAAAGAATCTGTGGCCAAATTCTCAGCTTATTCAGAGAATGGCTTGTGAGCCTAATCATCTTACTGCAATGTAGGGGAAAATTATTGATCAGCAAAGTAACTCTGTGTGTTTTGCAAATCATATTGAAGTGTCTTTCAGGAGGAAAAGTTTGAAATGGTTTCCTTTGTAATATTCCACTTCTACCACGAGATGGCCCACGTCAACCGGTAGTTCATTTGCCATTTCTTAATCAGGCATAATGGTGTATTGAAAGTCGTGTTATATTAAATAGGATACTTATTGGGGTGTCTACATATGCACCAGTATATTGAGCACGTGGGGGAAGACTGGAGTAGACAGAATAAGACAGGCACGATTGATTGGCAGAGCAGGAGAAGAAAAGAGGGTACAAGAGCAGAGTATTACCTGAGCTGAGATTAAATCGTAATTCCAGTGAATATTGAAAATTTTGAGCATTACATGGAGATGACTGGAATGAGGTTCCTATATTCAGGTGATATTTCCTCCACTGTAGCTCCCAAATCTGTCTTGGTTCTTTCTTTTCTATGAATAAGAAATGAACTCTTACAAACCATAAGAGTTTAAACAGAAATCTCTGAAAACCTGAACTCAGAAAACATTTGCCTTGGAGGTAGGAAAGACCACTATGGATTCCTTTAGGCAAGGAAGATATATTATGGGGAAGAAGCATCCAGAATAGATGATCTAAATACAGTTTAAAAGAGTAAGATCCTAAACCACAAGTTGCTTTCTAGGAGAAAAAATACACCAAATAAAAATGCAACCAAAATAAACAAAATCCACAAAACACCATTTCTGAGCTAGCTGGCTGTGCGAAATTCCCCAGCAAGACCATGAATTGAAAGCTGAAAGGAAGTCTGTGACTATTCCCATTTTAGTGCTAACTAGCTTGTTTCTGGGGCTAATTTTTAACTTTTCAATTCATAGAATCATAGAATGGCCTGGGTTGAAAAGGACCACAATGATCATCGAGTTTCAACCCCTGCTATGTGCAGGGTCACCAACCACCAGACCAGGCTGCCCAGAGCCACATCCAGCCTGGCCTTGAATGCCTCCAGGGATGGGGTCCACAACCTCCTTGGGCAACCTGTTCCAGTGCGTCACCTCCCTCTGTGTGAAAAACTTCCTCCTAATATCTATCCTAAACCTCCCCTGTCTCAGTTTGAAACCATTCCCTCTCGTAAACAGCCATTCCCCCTCCCGTTCATGTGCTCCCTTCAAGTACTGGAAGGCTGCAATGAGGTCTCTATGTGGCCTTCTTTTTTCCAAGCTAAACAAACCCAGTTCCCTCAACCTTTCCTCACAGAGAGGTGTTCCAGCCCTGTGATCATCTTAGTGGCCCTCCTCTGGATCCACTCCAAGAGCTCCACGTCCTTCCTGTGCTGTGGGCCCCAGGCCTGGACGCAGCACTGCAGATGGGGCCTCACAAGAGCCAAGTAGAGGAGGAGTAAAGCCAAGGAGAGGGGGACAGTGCATCCTTAGTGCAGCCTTATTCATTGCCACAGACACCACTCAGCAAAGATATGGAAGGGTAGATTGTACCGTGTTTCTCTGCAGTCTTTCATTAAAAAAAATTAATAGCATACTAGAGATTTTTTTTTTCTTTGAACAGTGATAAAAGAATGGGGACATTTTGAAAAAGCAAGTTAAATGGACATGAATGGGTTCATAGTTGTTTGTTATTCCAACATTACCATTTTATGTAGTGAGTCCTGGGGAGAGAGAAACAATGTGTAATTACACAGCTGAAATGACATACAATTGCTTACTTGAGAATGTTTGTGTTTGAGGTGGGAGGATATACACAAAAAGTTCTCACAGTTGCTTTCATCATGGCAATTAATTTGTTTAAATTTATCTGTGTTTTTTTTTTCCTTCTGTGAATTATACTTGCACGTATTTACTGGTGGTGCTATCAGAGAAGCAATGTGACTTGGCTAGCTTTCAAATCCCATTAAGGTTTCTAAATGTCTGTTCAGATTATTTTGGTTTGAGTGCTTACATGAAGACAGATTGACAGATACTGTGTAGTGATTGATTACCTTCCCTTGTTAGCCTTATGTCTTTCCCCAGGGCAGGTCTTTTTCACACAACAGTGCTTATTTGTAGGACAAATAATGAAGAATATCCTACCCAGGGCCATCTGTTGATCAGGATACTATTCTAGGTTTCATCACTTCCTCATAATGTTTACAACAGTTTCATAATAGAGACAGTATGTTTTAAGAGCCAGCTTTCCCTATAAGTTCTTATATAACCAAGAATTTCAAAGAACCTTTCACCCGAGAAGTCCAAACCGTATGAAAAAAATATCACTACTTCAAAGAGCTCTTGAACAAGGCATTAGTTCCAATTTTAAGCTAAGAACTCACATCCCTTCTTTGTAATGCTCAGAAAAACAGTGAAACTAACATCCCTTGCAAGTGAGCTTTCTGTAAATGAGAAAAGTTAACAAAACAAAAGGCTGAAATGAGTAAATTCTAGAAATTGTAGCTTTAGATCATCAAAGTAATTGGACTGAGTACTATTAACGTATGAATATGTATCTCCCAAGAACAATAGAAGCTTCTTTTGATTATGTCGGCTGTAAGGTATTTCTTGGTGTTTTTGACATTGCAATAGTCCAAAAGCTGATTTTACATATATATGATTTCTCATAATTTTCCTGAAGACAATGACAATGAGAGAAGGTCTAAAATGATAATCTTGTAGATAGGAGCACATTAGGAAATCAGTTTCTCCCTATGGTTTTCTTGGGGCATGACAATAAACATGTTGTAATCACCTTCTTCAACACTAGAATTTAACTTCTGACTGTGAAATTTCAACTATTATCTATGCTTCACAAGGATTTACTCAGTAGTTTTTGGCACTGAACTAATCCCTAAGGATCTACTTTGTCAAAAGACATTGAGACTTACTCAGAACAGAAATATTACAGAAGAGACACAAAGTACAGTTAATAGTTTACAGACATTTTCCAAGATTTTCAAAAGAGTTCCTGGTAGAATCACAGAACTGTAAGTTTGTGCCCATTGCCACTTGCCCTGTCGCTGGGCACCGCTGAAAAGAGCCAGACCCCATCCTCTTAACTCCTACCCTTTAGATATTTCTAAGAATTGATGAGATCCCTCCTCAGTTTTCTCCAGGCTGAACAGTCCCAGCTCTCTCAGCCTTTTCTCACAAGAAAGATGCACCAGGCAAGGAATCCTGCCTTTGTACTCAGCACTGGTGAGGCCTCAACTTGAGTACTGTGTTCAGTTCTGGGCATCTCAGTACAGAATGGACATTGAGGTGCTGGAGCAGGTCCAAAGAAGGGCAACAAAGCTGGTGAAGGGCTTGGAGAATATGGCCTATGAGGAGAGACTGAAGGAACTGGGGCTGTTCAGTCTGGGGAAAAGGAGGCTGAGGAGAGACCTTATTGCTCCCTTCCAGTATCTGAAAGGTGTTTACTGTGACTGCGGGGTTGGTCTCTTCTCACTGGTGACAGGTGACAGGACAAGGGGAAATTGCCTCAAGTTGCACCTCGAGGGCAAGTTTAGGTTGGGATCAGAAAGCATTTTTTTTTTTTTATGAAAGGGTTATAAAGCACTGGAATAGGCTCCCCAGGGAGGTGGCTGAGTCACCGTCCCTGAATGTGTTTAAAAACCATTTGGATGTGGTGCTAAGGGACATGATTTAGTGGAGGGTTGTTAGAGTTAGGGTAGTATGGTTAGGCTGTAGTTGGACTCGATGATCTTTGAGATCTTTTCCAACTTGAGCGATTCCATGATTCTATGATCATCTTTATAGCACTCTCTGACTCTCTCTAGAATCTTCCTTGTCTTTCTTGAACTGGAGAGACCAGAACTGGACACGATACTCCGTGTGGCCTCACTGGGGCAGAGTAAAGTGGGAAGATTATCTCTCTCTACCTGCTGGCCGTGCTCTTTTTAATACACCCCAGGATATCACTGATTTCTTGGACACAAGGACACACTGCTAGCTCATGGCCAACCTGTTGACCATAAGGATACAGAAGTCTTTCTTTTCACAGTGGAGAAAGTACTCCAAACTTTTGTTTGTTTTGTTTTTTGTTTGGCCAGACACATTCTGGCCTTGGATGAAATTAGTCCTTTCAATACTTAGAGGCCTCATTGCATTCAGACTTTTATTTAGAACAACATACAGCCTTCCAAACAAATCTAACTACAAAAGGGTAATCTGAAGAACCTCATTGTCTGCTTTGTTTTAAAATAAGGAATTTGTACTCATTCATACTCACACATTTTCAGTCTTCTCTTGCCCTCTTTTCGTTGTGTTTGCAAGACTTCCCTAAGAAACCCACTCAGAATCAGCAGTTTCTTCTTCATTTTCCACATCCAGGGAGGCAAGTTAAATTAATGAATCTAGACTGATTTCCAACTGTTCTATCTGAGAAAGAGGTGAAACTCGCACTGTGGTTGTACCATGGCTTTTAGCCACACCTTAGGGCAGCAAATGGGGAATAATTAGGGTGCAAATGAAAATTTATATACACTGATTTTCCTAATGACACGTGTTTGAACAGCGGGGATTACTGGGAGTCCCAAAATCTCTCACTGAAGGCAGCCCAGGCTGGTTCATAAACTTCCCTTTTAGAAACTGCCCCTGCAAAGGCTCAGCGCAGATGGTGTTGGTTACATCAGGGGGCCTTGCCTTGTCAGGTGTTCAGTGCACCTCAGCTGTACGGTCAAAGTCTGGACTGAATCATATCAAATCCAGCAATATTTTATTCTGCCATTTGTTTGCCCCTGTCAGTTTGACCACAGGCTTATGTAGGTGAAAAATACAAATGACTAGTCATGTGGCAGATTGAGTTTGACAAATCTCACAGACCACACCTGATCTGTTACAACTCAGCCAAACAACCTAGCAGAGTTTCACCTTCCAAAATGCAGAGGAAGCCCAACAGTCTCATTTTCAACAGCGCCATGACAGTGAATGCAGATGGATGCGCAAACATGCCATATATTTATGTCATTCATTATGAACAATGTAAGGGATTTAATGTGATATTCAGACAGGTCATGAAGTTTCAGATAATGTTCTGTCTTCCTTAGTTTTCCATGGGAGAGAAATTTAATACCTATACAGCACAATGAAGAGATTTATATTCAGAAATATAATTTTGTTGTCCAAATGGATGGGATTTTTTTTCTCTGCTGCTGCTTGGACTTTCACAGTGTAGCAGTGCTTAATAGTGATTCGTCTGAGTCTTTTAGCACCCTACTGCTTTCTATTTCAATTTGCTGTCTTTTCCATGATCTATGAAGAGGTGAACAGCCAGGTTTGCAGTGGCAACTTCCCCATCCTCCTCTGCGTGGATTTCCCTCCTAGGAGCAGCCAAACTTCCCTACTGCTGCCTTATGGCTGTTTGGCTAAAGAATGATGGTGGCGGTCACAATAAACCTCTCGGGCAGTTTTCCAGAGTACTCATCCCTGCAGTGACTTTGCTAACAAAGCTTGCAGAAATTTTGTGTTCCTAATGAACCTACTTTCTGCTATGGATGTCACAAAGTAGACCTCTTCTGGCACCAGTTGCCCGCAGGTCGAAGAGGAAGAGCGTTTTTATACAATGCCATTACCGTGAGAAAAAAAAAAAAAAAAAAAGAATAAAACTTTATGGTTATATGGTTACATAAGCGCTCAGTTAAAAGATGGATGACACCACATGGTAAATGAAGGGATAAATGGTCGTTTTTCTTATGGACTGTGCTGCAGCCTTTAAATCAGCACCAAACATAATTTTTATTCTTCTAACACAGCTTCCTGATAAGCTTGCTGTGAATTCATTGCATGTTTTCAAACTCATGACTGTAGTACTGAAGAATATAATCCAAACAGATGGATGATTAATTACATGAGAAGTGATTAAAAAGAAACACGATCTCATGCTTTAATAAGTATCAGGATTTTTGGTAGTTGTCTTGTTCTCTGTGTTCTGTAGAACTTACCGATAAATTATAATACAGATACCAATACTTCTAACCAGTCAAGAAAAATTAAAGAGTTTCATTTATGCAATCTGAAATTAGTTTGGAGTACTAAAAAAAAAAAAAAAAAAAAATATCGAGAATTAAAATTTGGGACATCTCAGCTGCCTGATTAAACATGCAACAAGATGTGTGACTGACACTCCTCTCCAATCTTCATTTATTTGTTAAATATTAAAAAACTCCTCAGATGTATATAAGCCATCTGCTGTTCTCACATTTATTGAACCTTGCTATAATATGCATCTGCAAAGCATTCTCATTTGATGCCATTAACTATGGAAATTTGCTCATGAAATTTTCCAGTAGAAAAACCTCATGCTTTCTAGACACTTATGATTATGGCCCAATCTTCTTTTCTCTTTTGTCTGCAGCAGGTCTATTTTGATCATCACAGTTATGCTGCAGACTGCTTTGGTACTAAATAACCCTGACTGAGGCTCTGTGACCAGGATGGGTCCTTCTCATTGATGTTATTTTCTCAGTGCATTGCAGACATTTCCACCTGGAGATGGGGCCCTTGCTCAGCCAATGGACTACAGAGCCAAAGTTCTGGATGCTGAATGTCACTGTCCAGCATTGCCAGAGTAAGTGCAAGAGTGTGAAGGCATATGGAGAGTTTGAGAAGAAAGATACAACCCTGTCTGCTGACTTGCAACCTAGGCAGCTCAGGGGAGGCTTTACTTCAGCAAGCATCCAGGCTGCACACTTTGACTGCATCCTCTATCCTTGCCATCACACTCCCCAGTACCATGTCCCAGCCCATTTCCCTCCTGTAATGATGAGCAGAGCCAAAAACCTCTTCCCAGGCACAATTATAGTGGTAAGGAGATATGAGAGTATGACCAGCCTGGGCTGGCTTTGGCCAGACCTACCACATGGCTGGTGCTGAGCTGCCTCTCTTCCCCTGATGGCATTTTCTTTTTTCCTGCTATGCCTTCCGCCAGCTGGAAGTCATTGCGCAGTAACAAGTATGCTGGGATTTGCTAAGGCAACTGCTGTAATACAGCAAACATATGGAAATGAGAAGGAATACATCAGTGCCATCAGAGAAACTAGCCCTTAGGTCCTGGATGCAAGCAGAAGCAAGACATGGCAGTTGCAGTCAGTTAACATTGAGTTACTTCAGAAATTTGACTTACCAGTTGACTTTTATTGTTAATTCAAACAAATACCTGCAGACTTCAGTCACTGGACTGCAAAATCTAAAGGTTATAGATATTTGCTGATGCTTTCTTCTCAGCCTGACAAATTAAGACAGGATGAAACCCCTATATTCTGTAGGTAGCTACCATTTGACTATCAGTGCTGATAATTCTACCAGAAAAACACTGTAAGAAAGCCAAACCCAAGTGGAATAGAACCTACACTACCAATTGAATGGAGCCAATTCCATGGCCTCCCCAAGCTCCCTGCAAGAAAAAAGTAGGAAGGAAGTACCATTCTGGCAGGCAAGGAAGTATTTCACTGTGCCAGGCTTCATCACACAGTGGAAATCAGAACTCCATCAGAAGGAAGGTGGCAGCCAACCCTCTGCACAGGGCCTGCAAGTATGACCCAATGGGGCCCTTCCTCAGTCAGCACTCTCAGTTACACTGGAGGGACAGCCCTGCTGCCAAACAGGAGATTGAAATGTGCAGCTTCTCAGCTGTGAAGCATGCAGTCAATTTTCAGCTCAATCAAGGTATGACTTGGGCTGCTCTTTACCTTCACCAGCATTTCCCATCCACACTGTAGGAATGGCCAAAAACTGATGTGAGGTAGACTGAGCTAGATGCATCTTAAGAGGTGAAAGAATAGATGGGCAGCTATAGAAACTGCTGGATGGAAAAGGACATCTGTGGAAACCGTCCAAGTGTCTCACTGAGTACAAGTGTATTTCATGCACTCGTATTTTCCCTGTATTTTTTCCTTTTGATCAATGAGCCTTGTACACGTCTCTCTCCTCCTTGCTCCTCACAGGGACACAGCAGAGGAGCACAGCGATGTTAACATTGCTGTGTTATTGGTCACACAGCAGCCTCACTGTTTGGGTCCCAGTATTTGCATGGACATAGCACCACAGCCCACTGCCAATGAGGACGAGTCAACAAGAAAATGTAAGTTCAATGCATTTAACTTTATTTTCTGTCTCTTCTCTCCTAATGATCCTTTAGTTTCCTATGCAGCACAGAATGAGAAGAAGGTAGAATGTTAAATAATGGAAGTCGCACCTTATCATTTAATATACAGAATGCAGACACTAAACCAAGAGGACTGTGATGCAGAGCACTGAGTGTACTGAAGGAACAGGCTACTGTCACTTCAGCAAGCACTAACTCAGCTATTTCTATGGCTGTGATCACTGGTAATCATCTTTATTACTGTCAGTGGGGCCAGTTCCAAAGACCAAGATCTGTCTGCAGGGTTGTTGAAATAAGTGCATGCTACTCAGCATAAAACGGGCCGTGTCTGAGGTGTGTGTGCCTAGCAACACTGGATTTAAGATTTACTGTAATAACAGCCTGTGTATTCACACCAAATAGCCTTAATCTGATAGCCTGACCAAAGCTATCACTCACCACAAGTGATAGCTCATATTCCCCAAAAGATTACGAGATCGTTAGAAATATGGATCCTGAGTCCTCAGATGATGATCAAAATTGTGCCCAACAAGTGTAATTTCTGAATGGGGAGGAAGGACACATCCAAGAGTAGTGGCTGCAACCCTACACAAAGGGTCTCCAGCAAAAACAACAAAAAGTTTTTGGCGAGAGCAGTAGGACCTCATGGTGTGTCAACAGCAACATGGGTTATTGTGGCTCACTTACTTTTTAAATGAATACCAAAGTGGAAGCAAGGTGGGAAGACTTTCAGATTTCCTAGTTAAGTTTTTATGCATTTTTTTCAGTGTTCAGTAGCACTTACAAAGAATATCACATTTCTCTTTGTGTCTCTTAATGCATTCCTCAGAAGTGGTTTCATTACTGTTGTTTTTCATTTCTCTCTTTTCCCTTGTGGGAAAAGGAGACATAAGATAAAGCCCAGTATTGTAAATGACGACATGTTATTCTTAGTTCCCGAATTTAGGTATGCTTGACTAATTTATCCATAAGAAAATGAAAAAGATAACCCCATGCCCCACAGTAATATGCTTTCATGTGTAGCTCTTCATAACTGAAGTCCTTCAATCTGTCTATAAAGAACAGTCATTAAAGTTGTGTTTGAAGAAAGTGGCACAATCTTTTATATATAATCTTCATATTTAATAAAGGATGAATACCTTCTCCTTTTATATAAAGGTGGTCAACATCACTATCATACTGCAGACCATCATAACACACCTTGAAACATAGGCATCCAAAACCTAAATATAAGTCAAAAATCCCTCTCTCTCCATTAGTTTCCCGCTAGTACTTTTTCTTCTGTTGGTTTTTGCTCCTTGCACAGCCCTTGAAGTTATTATTTTGATGACTGATGCCTTTATTCTAAATTGTTTCCACCCACCGAATATGGAGGGAAGAATTCTTACGTATTCTTCTCTGATGTACTCTTCAAAATTCATGTATGTAAAGAGAAGAAAAAGTGTTCAAGAAAAGGCAAGGGAGACCTTATGGCCTGTGAGCCTTCAACCCACACTGAGCTCAATTGTAGCCAAAATTCAACACCGGTATTCACATACAAAGACTCTCCCTGAGTTATGTCCATTCTGAAGGGATATGAGCCCTGGGGATATTGCGAGCCTTCTGCTCCTGCCATGGGATCTGGTGGTGAGACTTTTGCATGCTCCAAGCACAGAAGCTTTGCAACATAGTGGTGACACCACAACCATGCCTGCCCCTATGAGAACTTAGCTGACATACCACCCATTCAGCGAGTTGTGGATAACTGCCACTGTGGTCACACTATGCAGAAAATAAAATGCTCTAATTTTTTTGTTTGAATGTTCCAGCACAGCTAATCCACAGGCTCCTAAAACTTGGGTGTATCCATCCACACTGATTACTGGGAATAAACTCTGGCCTGTGCTTTCTCCGAGACCGGGCCAGCTGGCTGGAGTATCAGCTGGCTGGCTCACAACCATGCAAAGGGGTCAGTGTCAGTTACACAACAGTGTTGGTTTGACCAATACTGGTGCTTGGGGCCCAAAATTCTACCTAAGTTTATCCTACATGAGGTAACAAGGTTAAGGCAGCTGTCGTGTCTTTATACGTAAACATAACACTGGGTAGACCTCAGTCATTTCCTTATCAGATTGGCTTCAGAGAATTGGAAGCAAAGGGAGGAGACAGATGCCTGCACAGGTTTGCTTTGTAAACAAGGCTCAGGCTTGGGTCTCTGCTGACAAGTTTCTCATTGCAATTATATAGCAATTCCCACCTGGAGTCAATGGAAATTGAATCTCAGAAGGTGACCTGGAAGCTAGTGGTATAGCTGTTTAACAAATATCATATTTTGTTCTCAGTGGCTCCACTACATTAAAATAAGTCAAATATGAATAAAATATTGTTTCTGTGGATGAGTGCTACATAACTATCGCCATTCTCATTTAACAGAGGAATGTTGTAACAGGAGTTTAAACATGACCAGTCCAGGTCTCAGAGTAGGACTCCATGTCACAGCCACAAGTGCAGATTGAGCCATTAGGCTGAGGTCTCACTAGCAAGCAGCGCTCTACAGGAAAACCCAGAGCATTCTGTTTTCTTGAAGTTTCTGCTACAAACACAGCACCCTTACTGTGCAATTTCCTAGTGTAAAGAGAGAAGGGCTACATTTTCTACTTCGTTTCCGGTAAAGCTTGGACCTGAATTAACATCTGCATTAAATTACAGTAAGTAGCCACATCCACTGAGGAAGCTGGGTCTTCATTCTTCTGCAAGAGGACAAAGATGCATCTACACACTATTTATTTACTAACGTGTTGCTCCAGGCAAGTTTTCATCAGTCATTCTGAAGACCATAATAGAAGAGGTGAGTGCTAACAGAAGACAGCTTTTGGGTGGATATTTCAGCCAGTGCCAGGAAGTCATCTATATGCAATTTTGGAAGCAGAAGCTCTGTTTTTTAAGGATCCCTCATATTCAACATTCTGAGTAATTGTATGCGTAATTATCCATCCTACAGAACAGAGTTGTAATAGTTCTACTGGATGGAAAGAAAGCATCTCAAAGGTAGGGAGCAATTACTGCAATGTTACCCATAGATGGATAAATTTATCCCAGAAATTTGAAGCAGAGGAAAAGCTATAAGAGGTGTACTCTTCCATTTCCCTCCCAAATTGTGACCCCAACATCTCATTTTCTCTTTGCTTAAATAATCCCCAGAAAGAGCTTTAAGGGTGGTCAGATGTTTTTGCATTGCAAAGATAAAAACTGGCCTTTCTGCATTTTGTTTACCAATAACTATAAACAGCTTTTTTTTTTTTCTTTTTTCTTTTTTTTTTTTCTGATGACAGTAACATTTTAATGTATTTGAACAGGAAGTAATCTTCTGGGAATATAAAATTTGGCAAGCTAAAAAAATGAAGACAATCTATAAATGCATCAATAATTTCGTACAGCTGATCGCTGCTCCAAGTGCATTCACAGCAAAAAGGAGAAAGAACCCATCTGCAGGCTTTCTAGATATAAGAAAACCAATAGAATGAAAAACTATCTGGATCAAATTGCATCAAAAGCAAGGCACACACCCTTTTTCTAACAGCTAAGAACAAAAGCTGGATTTCAAAGTGCAAAAGGTTCCTCATGTCGACATTCACTTTTGCAATGTTAACCTACTAGTCCCTTTATAAAAAAGAGAGATAAAACCAAGTAAGGTTTCTCTTTCCTTTGTCATGAAGGAAAAAGGAAGAATTATTTTCAGCTATGCATAGTCATTTCTCAAGTGTCTTGGACTGGGTATCTGGTTTTTACTTAACTAGGTCATAGAAAAGAGATTTACATTATTGACACCTCATTTCCAGTTATCAGGGAGGAACATGCATGCCTGACTAATAAATGCTTTCATTTAAATATGTTTTTGGTCTATTTTGATTTCCTCAGGTATTCAGGAGTTGACCATTCTCTGAACAGCCTGAAGCTGAACTGGAAGATCACAAAAGAAGAAAGGAAAGATTTAGAAGCACATTTGTTTCATGTTTCTCAGGCTTGTTCCTGGATGGGATTGGAATACCCAAATATAGAAGTTGATTACCTGTCAGGTGACTGGGCTTCCAAATTTCTAAGTTCCTCATAGAAAAATCCATAAACCTAAGTGAAATGAATCTACTTCTACACATTCCTGAGTCCAACCGATGGCTTTTAACAAATGATTTCAGTGTAGCTGACAGGCTGGGCACAATCTAACGGATTGTATGCTGCAGCCCCATCGATTCTCCTGGCTTTAAGTGCTGTTTCAATGTGTAAGTCATTCCAACAAAAAAAATATAATCCAGTTGTTACTGGTATATTATGAATTTCTGAACAAAGTGTAAATCATCTTTTGGGCTTTTTTAGAGGTAAGGCTTTTAGGTCACTCTGAAATCCATGCCTGACATTTAAGTGTATATTGCCCACAACCAGGACTGGAATTTTGTGTGTATAACCAAGATGTTATAATCACAATACAATTGTGTGTAATCAATAGATATCAAGATGTTATAATCGCAATATAATCAAGAGAGTAAGGCAAAGCAGACAACGATAACAAAAAGAGAATAAGTGGAAAGGCTTACCCTTCGGTTGAGCTCACCAGAAGACACCAAAAGAGGGGATCTCCAGAAGAGATCCTTCCCCTCTGGTAGCCAGCTCGTAAATAGGTCCAGGAGGGGTGGAGCCTGGCTCCAGCCCTTCCGGCAGCACAGGTGAATTGCCTTCACCTGTGCTCCTCTGGCTGACTCATGGCTCACCTCAGGTGATCAATCAGAGGTTCAGGCCGTGACTCAGCAGTTCCCATACATTGTGTTAGTTATCCAACTGTAAATGAATAATACTGCCTGTTACTGGAGTGACAGAAACAAAGAAATGATGCTTTTTAGAGATGATAACCATGTGTTTCCAGCTAACCTACCAAAAACAGGCAGACATGGGAATGTCTGAATTGTCTGAAAGGACAAGTTCTTTGGGGCAGTAAGTCAGATCTGGGCTAAATGTTATGTTAGTAATATGTTTGCAATAAAACATATTCAACTCTTAAAAGGAGGCGTGTTTTATGGTGTTTTGTCCTTACGTATAATATATAATTCAACAATTGCATATTAGCACTTTGTATTGATTGGTCCCAATGGGGCTTGTGATAATTCACTAATAATGTAGATGTGCTATTATTTTTTCTCTACTGCTTATTTTTGAAATACCAATCTTGAGCACGGTATTTCTACCACTAGCCATGAGGTGGCATGATGTGCACAGCAGAACAACAGTTAAATCGTAACTTTTAATACTCCTTTGAATCCATAGTCCTTGGCATATTAAATTTTAATGATGAAAGACTGTAAAACCAGTCAGAGTTTTTGAAACCCTGTGGTATGATAAAAGCAATGGTAAAGGTACCTGTTTGTGTGCATATGTGCTATGGGGATTTTCATTCTAGCAAATAGTCCTGGTGATGTTAAAAAAAAAACAAAAACAAGCAATTATTTTCCTCTTTTTTTTCCTACTTCAACTACCTAGTTTGCTTTTATCAAGTTCCCTTTTGTGAGACTGATTTATTTCTTTTCCCAGATCTCTCTTCCTTCTCTATTTTTGATTTTCTTTTCAGATTCTTGCAATAAGAAATAGATGTGGTAAGTTAAAATAGTCAGAGGTTTAATTTCTTACTGACTGGACAGAGTCATGGGAATGTCTTTTAAACCAGATACTTTTCACACAACTGTTAATCATGCTTCTGAATCAAATATTTAACAAGATGAAATCTAAATTAGGATGGTAACATCTTTATAAGAGCACATAAATATATTTATCTGTCATAAAGATAATATCTTTATATGCTCTTGCACATGGGTTCAGTGTTTGTCATCAAACGTGCAACATAAACTCATCTCTTAAACACAGCTTTACATATCTGCTTGCCTGAGAGGGCCAAATATTTTCTAATCCTAAATAAAATCCATAGAATCATAGAATCATAGAATTGCTCAAGTTGGAAAAGATTTTCAAGATCGAGTCCAACACAACTTAACCATACTACTCTAACTAACAACCCTCTGCTAAATCATGTCCCTGAGTACCACATCCAAATGGTTTTTAAACACATCCAGGGATGGTGACTCAACTGAGGAGCCTATTCCAGTGCTTAACAACCCTTTCTGTAAATACATTTTTCCTGATATCCAACCTAAACTTAGCCTGGTGCAACTCAAGGCCATTTCCCCTTGTCCTGTCACCTGTCACCAGTGAAAAGAGAGCACGCAAAGGCTTTTGGCAAATTTGGGAAAATCCTGGCATATCACAAATCAACAAATGGACTACATGCCAAGATCCTTCATCCTCAGCTAACACAGTCTATCTCTCTCTGGTGCATCTTGTTGTGTTAGAGGAGGATACTTTACATAGTCAAATAACAAGAGTCCCCTTCTCAACCCAAAGAGTGAGGAGGAGAAGTGTGGAAGAGTTGGGGTCAGAACAAAGGTCTAACATAATTCTCTGTTAGGGGAAGTAGGAGAAATATGATTAGTGAGGGGAGGAAAACCAGTTGGTGGGCCCTGACCCCTAATGCCCAATGAAAACAGTGGTACCATTCAGAGAGAAACAGAAAAGATGATTACGATGAGGCAGGTCTGAGGCAGAGCTAGGAGATAGTGATCTGAAGATCACAGAATCATAGAATGGCTGGTGGTGGAAGAGGTCTGGCACAACCCTTGCCCAAACAGGGACAGCAGAACAGGGTGCCCAGTCCCACATACTTTGTGGCTTTTGAAGATCTCAAAGAAGGAAACTACACAGCCTCTGGGCAGCCTGTGCTCCATCAACTGCACAGCACAGAAGTGCTACCTGGTGTTCAGAAAGTACCGCCTGTGTTGCAATTTGTGCCCATTGGCTCTTCTCCTGGCACTGGACACCATTGATCAAAGACTGGCTCTGTCCTCTTTGCACCATCCCCATGGGTACTTACAGGCATTGATGAAATCCCCTTCACACCCCTCTAATACAGGCTAAGCAGTTCCAGTTCTCTCAGAATTTTCTCACAGGAAAGATGCTCCTGTTCCTTCATCATCTTCATGGACCTTCACTGGACTCTCTCCAATAGCTCTATGTCTCTCATACTGGGGAGCCCAGGGCTGGACTCAGCACTCCAGGAAGCAGTCAGGGTCAGCCAGGTCCCTGGCCAGGGAAAAGCACAGCACAGCTCAGGGCCTGTGTTTATATGCAGTTAAACGTAGCTCCCAGAAAAGACAGGGAGGAATTTGGTGGAGGTCCCAGGGCTGTTTCTCAGCAGGCTGGTGCAGGCCATATAGCCTAGGGCTGGGATCTGGCTGTGGCTGCCAGGACCGATTTCTCCTCCCTACGCTTTGGATTCCTGTGGGCTCCCTCCAGAGCTGCCAGCCAGGATGAGTCATAGGTGTGGGCAGGCGACAGTTTCTGTAGGAGAAATTTTGGTCTCCCAGAGGAATACTCCCTACAGCAGTGTAGATACAACTGCTCATGAAAGCTTCAGATCAAACAGACTTATTTTAACTGTACAGCCTTCATAAACCAAAACACAAGTGTGAATATGTATGTGTAAGAGTGGCATAGAAGGATTGGTTGTCACACACCTGAGAATCTCTCTGCAACCTTTAAGCCAGACAGCTTTACTTGCAAAGAAGATACAACATATTGGTGTGTGGCTTATGAATATCAGACCAAGGTTATTTAAACAATGTTGTTGGCTTTCATCTGCCCCAGCACTTGGGTCTTTACACCTGCTTGTTGTTCTGTTTATGGCTACACAGATAAAGAGGGATAAATACACTCTAGTGACCTGTTATTGAACAATATGGGACAATGCAGGTAGCAGATTTGTTTGCTCACATGTAGTACTGTTCTCATTCCAATTATGTGATGTGTTAGGAAATGCTGTAATCCCTCCTTGAATATGATGCTCTACTAATTGGGCAGATACACAATACCGTGGAAAAAAAGGAGTTTAGATTATTCTTGGAGTCACGTTCAGTCAACTTATAATTCAACCTCAGTGAGTCTGCTTGGCATGGACTCACCCTGAGTATTTTGATAACGTTTGCAATAAGGCTTGTGTGAAATAAATAGGAAAAAAAAAAGAAAGTTTAAAGCTGTGATATTAGGTTCCAAGGGAATAAGCTGAACAAGGAGAATGCTTTTTGCTTTCCCAGTGTTGTTTATGCATAGATGACATTTAGGGAGACTATCACCAGAGTCTGCTGCTGGTTTTGAAAGGCAATAGACCGCGCCATAGCAGCTATGCCACAATATTATCAAGTATGAGGCTGTGTAGCATGGCTGACGAGCAGACTCTTATGGAGAGACAGAAATAAATCCAGATGCTTAATTTGTTTAAAATCAAAGAAAAACATTTGAATTATGATTTGTATGAATGAAATTGAAATTATGGCAAGAAACCATCATTTATCTGCTATTACCTATCAACCTGGGGAAAAAAAAGTACATCTTACACATAGATGCTGAAAACAAGCAGTACAAGCTAGATTTCTGTCCTCAGCTGCTAAGCAAGTATTTAGAGACCTGGAAAGCCTTGTGACCCATTACAGTGAAGCAGAAGGCTATTGGTACACAAAGGTGATCAGGGATGTTCTGGCATACTGCAAGCAGATCACCAGAATATAATACAAGCACAATTCTAAGGGGCAAATCCTGCAGCAGTGAACTTGATAGGAAATAGTAAAGATCTTTTACTTTTTGCTTAAAGATTGGAGAGGGGTGGTCAGCAGGGACAGGGAGGAGATTGTCCCTCTCTACTTGGCTCTTGTGAGGCCCCATCTGGAGTACTGTGTCCAGGTGTGGAGCCCTCAGTACAAGAAAGACATTGAGATTTTGGAAAGGGTCCAGAGGAGGGCGACTAAGATGATCAGGGGACTGGAGCACCTCCCCTATGAGGACAGGCTGAGGGAGTTGGGCTTGTTCAGCCTGGAGAAGAGAAGGCTGCGGGGTGACCTCATTGCAGCCTATCAATACCTGAAGGGAACCTACACCCAGGAGGGGAGTAAACTCTTCAAAAGGGCTGACAACAGCAGGACTAGGGGAAATGGTTTTAAGTTGAAGGAGGGAAGATTTAGGTTGGATGTTAGGGGGAAGTTCTTTACTAGGAGAGTGGTTAGGCCCTGGAACGGGCTGCCCAGGGAGGTTGTGGATGCCCCGTCCTTGGACGTGTTTAAGGCCAGGTTGGACGGGGTCCTGGGCAACCTGATCTGAATGTGTATGTTTGGTGGCCCTGCTAGGCAGGGGGGTTGGAACTACATGATCCTTGGGGTCCCTTCCAACCCGGGTCATTCTGTGATTCTGTGTGATTCTGTGATCTGAATTTCTTGATTATACACAAAATTTGTGATCTTCTTTTGGTATAAATTAACTAATCTTTCAGGCTTTTCCCCTATGCTTTAGAGATAGTTGGCTTCCTGAATAGAGAGGACAAAGAGCACTTCTTCACAGTTGTATGGATGAGGGCATCCTCCATCCGATGTAGCTGTACCTCACTATTCCTCAAATGGTACCTAAGGAGACAGTGCTGACACTCTGATGTAAAAACCACAGTTCTGGCCAGAAATGACATAGTATCATCACCATTTAGGGCACTAAAGAACCAGATTCTAACAAGACATTTAGCACAGTGGGTAGGAGCTGAATTTATTTCAGAAAAACAAAACAAAAAAAAAAACAGCTTGCAGATGTGGAAGTTTTGGATGGAAGGAACATTTTACCAATTTGAAAAGAAACCTCTTCAGTGTACAAAAGAGCTCCTAAGTTGTAATTTGTTATAATTAAACTAGATGAGACTGCTTCTACAAGGAGGCAGGCCAATTAGTTTGGGATGTCAATTTTTGTTTGCTGCTGTCAAAGGCTGTTAAAGGAACTTGATAGATTGCTGGGCTGGCTTTTTTAAAATCAGATAATCCCCAAACGAAAGGCAGGCAGACAGCTGGGTGCACAGAGCAGTTGCCAGTATGAAAAAGGCCACACCAGCCATGTGGGGCATGGAGGTGATGGAAGTTTTGCTATGCTCGAGTTGACAACTGGATGGAGAGAGGAAACCGAAGACTCATACCTGAGAAGCTGCAAGGAACAACGAAAGCTTGCACTAAAAGCTGTCTAAAAGATGCCCCTATTAGTTTTGGGAAAAGCTGCCACTCTTGGGGAAGGACTAAATCCTTTTGTGTGGCCCAAATGCATTGCCCCAGGGTTTTAATAATGAAAAGTTATTTTTGTGACATGCTAACAAAGTCCCATACCTCTAGGTTCAAACTCTAATATTTTAACAATATATAATGAATACCATCTTCTTAATGAAATTTGCTGCACTACTGAAAGAAAGCAGATGTTACATAAAACCAGGTAAAATTCCTGTGATTTTAACTGATACAGCTCTACTGGAAATCATCTAGAGTAGCTAGTATCACATTCTATCACTATAAGGACCCTTTATCAAATACAGGCAATAAACTATTGTATTTTAGAGAGCAACTTAAGATCACGATTGATCTTCAAAAGATGTAATAAGTTCAGGTTTTTTTGAGTCAAAAATCTCTACGGATAGAAAAAGCTGTGGACAACAGCCCAACCATGTTGTCTCCTGCAACACCAGCAATTTTAATATATCATCACTCTATCATATAATCACAGAATGGCTTGTATTGGAAGGGATATAAAAAATCAATCAGTTCCATCTTCCTGCAGTGGTCAAGGTTGACAGACACTGGGTCAGACTGCCCAGGGTCCATCCAACCTGGCCTTGAGCACCTTAGGGGATGTGGCATTCACAATCACTATGGGCAACCTCTTCCAGAACTTTACCTTCCTCTGAATAAAGAATTTCAGCCTTACTTCTACATTAAATTTCTCCTCTTCTAGATTAAAGCCATTCCCCCTTGTCCTATCACTATCACATCATGTAAAAAGTCAGTCTCCCTCCTGTTCATAAGCTCTTTTCACATAATGGAAGGTCACAATGAGGTCTCCCTGCAGTCTTCTCCAAGTTGAACAAGCCCAGGTCCCTCTGCCTTTCTTCAAAGGAGAAGTGCTCCAGCCCTCTGATAATCTTTATGGCTGCCCTCTAGACCCACTCCAACAGCTCTTTATCTTTATGGTGTTGCAGCAGTCCCAGGCCTAGACACAGTACTCTAGATGGGGCATCACAAGGGCAGAGTAGAGGGGATCAATCACATACCTCACCTTCCTGGCCATCCCTCTTTTGATGCAGCCTAGCATATAGTTGGCTTCTTCTTCTTGGCTTATCAGTCACGATAAAATCTGTTCACAAACATTTCTTCATACATTTCCTGTTCTCAGGTGCTAAAAACATCAGCTGCTTTTTAAAAGTCTGTTGGTACCTGGCTCAATCTTTACTGATTATGTAGCACCATCTTTTTGCAGTCATGTGTCCAGTTTTGTTATCAGAAAAAGTACCACTGCAAATCTAATTATCTGTAAACTTGAATCAGCCAGAGACTTCCAGGAGGGAAAAAGATCTAAAAGTCTGAAGGGCAAATCTTAGAGCTGTTATAAATTGCTATGGTATGGTACACAAATTCCACCAAGGGACAGCTTATACCAACTGATGATCTGCTCTGAAATTTTATGAGCAAACTCTTCTTTGCAGTAAAAATGCAGCCATTTCCTGAATTGCAAATTGCAGTTAAATTTAAGAAAACTATCCAAGCTTATTTAGAAAGTCAGCACTTATTTCTTATGTTGCTGGTTGATCTGGGAGCCACCTATCACCTTACTGAAAGCATATGTATTAGAAAAGCATTATTTCTCAAGACTTCCAAAACATTAGCCAGTACGTATACTTCATTGGATGACACAGAAATTAACACTCAAATCCATTTATTATTCTCAAGATCTTTTTTTCCCAGCACTTACAGATTTCTAGGTACTATTTTTTGTGTGTCTCAATTTAGAAAAGAAAGACAGTTTTCCTTGGCATTGCAGTGTCCATTTTCACTTGTTCTAATGAAGACAAATTCCACTCAATTAGGGTTGTTCTGTTCGCTAAATGAGACAGATGGGAAACTTGCTGTACTGGTAAGGGTTCCAAGATTTTAAGCTTACTTGTAATATGCTAGTTAGTGTTCTCCAGCTAAAAAGTGATCAATATATCAGATAGATAGAAAAGCAGTCAGGTTCTGTCTTTGCAGAATTTTTGTGGTGTGCCCATGGTTCCTCATCAATAAGCTGAAAATCTGAAGTTCAACAGAAAGGCAAGAAAGAGGTATATCCAGACAAATTTGTAAAACATGATCCAGCAGATATGTCTGTCTTGGTAGAAAATTAAATAGATGCTTCCAAAGCTCTGCCAGAATAGGGCGCATTCTGCTCTGAAGGAGAATGTGTGCAAATGATGAGGATGTAGTACTCCTTCCCTTTTCTCCTCTCTGGTCCTCATGGTAGAACTGGATTCAGTCAAAAGCCTCTTATCTACCAACCCAAAACAATTAATGCCATTAAGTTAATGCTGAAATGCAAAGCCCATACGTGAACTGCATTGATCATTGGAATCAGTACTAGATGCCCACACTGTGAACTCTCTGAAATGGAGAAAGGTGAAACAAGGCAGCTCCTGAAAGCCATTTGGCTCTGAACAGCACTCAGATTTGCCAGTCTCCAAAATTCTGGAGCCATCTCAAACTCAGAAGGCTGTAGGCACTGGCTGAATAGACATTGACGTTGTTCAAGATATAATACAAATAAATGAAATAATCTAAGCAAAAGGAAAACTTTACACAAGTAGACAAAAATGTTTTTTGCCTTATTAGAATATGGCAACTACAAAGAAATTCACACTGAATCTTCTTCATGAAGCCTCTAAACTGTCAGCATTTATATTAGCTTTGTGACAAATATTTATTTTTTCAAATAGATAAAGTCTTCAAGATAGGACAAACCTGGTAATTTGCAATAGTCTAGAAAATATGAGAAAATAGCATATGAGAAACATTCAAATACACGATCACAGATGGCATTATTTTCATGTACAGCATTCCTGGTGTTGGCACAGTCTGACCTTACACAAAAACACTTACTGTTTGAGGTATATTGAGCCCTAAGAATACTAAGAAAGAGTCCTATTCAGTTGTTTCTGTTGATTTTGTCTTAACACTTCATACTGGAAGGGAAGGTTAATCCACATTCAGTTGATGTTTTCTCCAAAGATGGTGAGGCCTTTGGTTCAACTAACTGGAAAACAGGTGGATGAACACAGAAGCCTTTCTACCTAAAAACGATAGATTGTATTAACAGTCTCATTAGGTTCATATCACTAATTAACTCAAACAGACTAAGGGAAAGAATCAAAGCAAGTCTTCATCTATTTCACATCTGCTCAGACTGGAAAAGATAGGATAGACACGCTTCAAGAAAAGACTGCAAACTGAGAATCTGAAAGCTGTTAGAACGCAATTTACTAGCTGAAGACCATTCAGGAAATTTATGAAAGAACTTAGTGGACCTTAGTTCAGCTTCCAGTGGAGAGACAGAGACACGCATATCAGAAAGAATGCTTTTCATGACAATCCCATCAAAGAAAACACAAAATGAGAAACCACAAAAAGGGAAATGGCCCCCAAGTCCTGATGAAGTTTATACTGATGCTGAGGCACATTATGTGAAGAGATGTAACTCTGGTGTATAAAACTGTGCACAGTATTTTAAACAGTAATCAAGAAGAAAGAAATACAGAGTTCTGGTAAAAAGATTGCCAGTTCCCCAAAGAAAGTAGCTTTTGTGTATCACTTTATGCTAGTGGTGACAGAATAGAAAACAAAATACGACAGTTACATACATGTTCTTTGTCTAGAAGTATTTACAAATAACTTTACAAATTTTTGTACACATATTCAGATTTGCTTGTTTACTTCTAAATAAGGAACAAAATTATTTCCCAGAGGCTTCTAAGGCTGAAGGTGGTGCCTTATACTGTACATTCATGCTTGGCTTCTTCCTGGGAGAAGGGAGGAAAAGAGTTTAAAAGTGTGCAAATCACAGACACCTAAAGAACCCTGGAATTAAGGGTTTCTAGTGACTGACATCCACAGATTGTATGGTCATTCTATTTCTCTTTGAATCAGAGACAGCTACTGTTGATGGGCTCAGAGTAAGAGATAAGAGAAGGAGAAGGAGCCATATATGAATTGCAATTATTAGATGAGTACGTTTGTACTGGAACATCTGGTCAAGTAGAGTCATAGACCTACGCCTACTGCATACCGCAGTTAAAAAAAAAAAAACAAAACAAGCAATGAACACTGTGAATTTCAAAATACAGCACTGAAATGAGCTCCTTTGCACCATTAGGATTTAACTCCTGCTGTATTTTTTGGAGTCCAAATCACTGACATGATTTTTACCAGGCACAGTATGATTCTATCAGTTAAAAATACCGACTTCCTTGAGGAAGATGCAGCCTTCTCATAGTTTTCACAGGTTTCGTTTTCATGCCTTAACATTAAATGTTGTAAAAATATTAAAATTAAAAAAGAAAAAATTTACAATTTACAAGTGTCCATATAAGTAAATCATTCAAAAATTCAAGTCATCTACAAGGATCTACCAAATAACAACGCTGATAATGACACTGAGCCTGTGGGAAGAACAATCCACCGTGAGAAACGCCGTGAGAAACGGACAATGCGTTTCTTCCAGAATGATGAGTCACAAGGTTGGTCTTTTCTTCTGACATCTGTTTCTTCAGCTACGACAGCAGAAGTCTTGACTGAACGTTCATTACTTAGTTCGACCTAAAAAAATAGAACATATGAATTATTTACAAAGGAAAACCTGTTCTATGCCTCTTCTAATTTTTTAGATGTAAATTCACAACAGCTGACAGGTTAATAACTAATGAAACAAGAAGTCCAATCACTAGCTTCCTCAGCTGTAAGACTCACATATAAGGTCACGAATGAGTAGCTGGATACAAAGTAGTAGCTTTGCATTACGCATACCCGAAAAGCAAAAAATGCGGGGAACAATATTGCTGCTGATAAAAAATGCTGGAAGTGCACATAATAATAGACTCTTTTCAGTATAATATATTTTAGCAGCGTAAGATATGTGCTCATTAGGTTATAGATTTTTATCTGATGACAAACATACTTTTGAGCTGGACTCACACATTCATGTGCCTGCTGAATCTATGTATTCTCACATCTGCCTGTAAGCCATGTTCACTTGTGCAAGCTTGGAAATTCTGTGATGGCCTTGGTGGACTGACTCTCAAGAGAGGATGTGATTTGGGCAGGACACAGAACTACCAGAGTGGTAACCCCTCAATTGACAGTTTCTCAGACACTTTGTGAATCTCACAAGCTAGTAACAGTTCTAGTAATGCAATTTCTCCTTTGGAATTAGGGAACTCAGTGTGTGTCCAGACAGGGTTGCCTACAATTAGAATAGCACTGGATCAGACCTACTCACCCTAGCAAAAATGATGCTAATGCAAAGTGTAACTCACTGTAATGTACAGTGAATGTAATATAAAGTGAAACTCACTAATAAAGATTAAAAAAAAGAAGAAAAAAAAAGTGAAAGCCAAAATGCAACACTTTTAACTTCTTCAAAACATTGTGGTAATAATGAAGAAACTCAAGCAAAATTAAAATGCAACGTTCTGTGTGGTTTTTTTTTTCTTGTTCACATGCTTCTCTATTTTCCATTTAGCAGTACGTAGAAAAAACTTTAATTACTATCAAGTTACCTGGTTGTTGATATTGTGTTTGAAGCAAACAAAACTGAAGGCACAACAGTCTTCTTTACAGCCTATGTGTCATGTGTCTCAAAAAGAACACAACAATTTTTCCCACTCCCTTTGTCCCTTCTGCCTTCCACATATCTTAATTGAAAACTGCATGGTTCAGGGAAAAGATTCTGCTTCTGTTTGTCCCATGTGTGGGAAATGGGAAGATGCTATTTATTTTCCAGTACTGCAGGCTCACCAGCATCCCCCAGATCCTTTGAGCTATTTAACCTAAATCTGCTATCAAATAATAAATTCTCATAGTCTGTGACTTTTGTACAAAAACTAACGGCTTTTGAAGGAATGTATACATAAATCTTTCCTCAAAATGTTTTTTATCTCCATTAATTACAGTAATTTTGCTCACATACTGTTTTATATCTAACCTCACACCAGCTTTAAAATTAAAGAGACTAACACTTTTTGATGGAGAGGAGTAAATACTGTATCTGTGGCTTTCTTCTTCATAGATAACAATTACTCTTTTCAGTCTCAAACATCTTCTTAAGAATGGTCAAAACTTCCTTCTGCTGTCACTTTTCCCGAAGAAAAGGCATTAAAATCAGCATCAAATGAAATATTATGTAAATGCAGATTCCAACATAGTGATATACTTAATGCCACCTCAAACAGCTTGTTATTTTATTTTGTCTTAATGTCTTAATATGATATTTCTTACTGTTGTAACATGCACTGTCACATTGAGATAAGGCTTTTCTCATTTTGGGGCATTCATAATCCTACAATATTCATCCACTCGATTTTATGAAATTTTGTCCATGTTTATTCCTATAAACTGAAAGCTACAGCATGAGTAAAATGTATTTTAAAAGCATGCAAATATTAGTGAAGTCTCAAGCAAAGTTCAAGTGGACGCTCAAAACACTTTGTTAGCAATTGGCCTCTTTAGATTGACTCCCAGTACATGCACATATGCATACAGGAGGAAAAACCTTCAGTCTCTAATTATCTTGATTGGTAAATAAAATGCCAATAAAGTTGTTAAATCAAGTTCAGTTATTTATCTGCAATCATTTGGTATTACGTTTAAGAAGCTTGAAAGGACCAAAGGTAAATGGAAAGATAGAAGGCTTCAATGTAACTACTTAAATACATCAAAGATTTTCCAAATGAGTATCTTCTATTTTAACAATAATGTAATGAAATATCATCTACTTGAGGCAATCAGATCTTCTTTCAAATACTGATAGTACTTCCCTGTCCTTTAATTTACTCCAACTAAAATGCAAATAAGTGTATCCAAAATTATCATCAGATAACAAAGAACATTTTGTAGGACATGCCTATGAAAACTGTGATTGCCATGGTGGGAGCAAATAACTGACAACAAAGAGATAATGAAGTCGCTGTGAAACTACAGATTTTAAGCTGACACAGTTTTTCTGCAAACATTTTTCTCTCAGTCTCAGGCCAAATGTAAAAAGCTTCTGTTTTTCCATAAGTGGGTTAATCTCATTAAGATTTATGAAGCATCAGCCATAAATCAGCTCTCTTCTTGCTAAAAAGTCAGCAGGGAAGCATTGCCATCCTTCACTGTGAGCCTTTCCTTGTGTTAAGCCAAGACACAACATGGCAGACACGATGCTATCTCTTAATCCTCGCCTTAGCAAACATGTCATCAATGACATAGTGACCTTACTAGCATGTTTTATGTGGATTAATTTTTGATTAAGTTCTAACTGAAGTATAATTAAATTATTAGTAACCTCATGCCAAAATTATGTCAGGAGAAGGTTAGCTTTCAGTCCAGTTAGAAGGATTAATGTGGTCCACAGGACCAGAACCTTACCTACAGGCTTTACAGGCTTTAACTCAACATGTTCCTGGGGGGGCTGTCGGTAGGAGTATGTGTCAAGTCCGCCTATAAAATCAACTGAAAACACAATAGTGCCAGAAATGAACAAATGGAAATGAAAATACGTCAACTGAAAAATAGGTATGGAAAAAGTATTAAAAAAAAATAAAATAAAAGTAAGCACATGCACAGGTTTGCAATATACGAAGTAGGCAAAAAACACTGTGACTTCCAGAAGGCTCTGTGCTCTGTTGTCGTTGAGATCCACATAGCACAGTGCCTGACCAGACAAAGAAACGACCAGACATGCTTGCTCCCGTCAGCATGCATGCTAATTCACAGCTCTGCTGTGGAGTAATGTAGCTTCTTGGTTTTAGGGCAATCTCAGCATATATTTCATAATACAGATTCTACTTCCTTTGAAGTGTTTAATTTCTTCTCAACTTTTACAAACCAAAGGACTAGCAGGAATGTAAGGCAACAATAAAAACCAGTTGAGAATAAGCAGGTGGCAGCTGGATGTAGAAAAGCAGCAGAATCTTCTCTGGATGAACGTCTGGGGGCAGGGATTGTTTTTGGAATCCTCTCAATTTATCTCAAGATTTCTGTTAGAAATAATGTGAAGATGTCTGCTCTTCAGATGTTCTTAGTTCCTTTTATGATCATAATGATTTTAAAATAATGACATTTTAGTCTAAGTCTTGTATCTTGCTATTTTTGTTAAGATTTCTGACAGCTTCCAGAAGCTACACTTTCAAGCTACCCCAGAAATCTAAAATCAAGTTCAGGGAGAAGATTATTTTTATTGATTTAGAATGGCTTCTTACAGAAACAATGTAGACCTGGCAAATTCACAGCACATGAAGATTCTTTGCTCACATGGAAGGCAACTGCCTTTACTTATTTATATACAGCCACATATATAAAAGTCCTATGTAACTCCTTGTGCTAATCACTGTATGAGCATCTAATGAATAGCCTCTTCCCGAGAATTATATGTATAAGGTAAACAGAAAAAGAAAACTCATCCAGAGGGGACAGAGAAATGAGGCTTGGAGATAGAAGGACTGATGGAATGCCCTCTAAAATTTGCAAAAATGCTCCTGTTGATTTTAATCTCCTCTCCTCTTGAGACTAGGGTAGGGAAAGCTTAGCTGAAAACTTAACTTGATGCACTTCAGTGCATCTTGAAGCATGAACTGGGCTGCAAGACTATTTTCTTAAAACTGCCTGAGTGGGATACAATGCTGAGCAGCCAGCCCAGTTGGGTGTCAGCCCAGGTCAGGGTCAACCTAAGTGAGTGGCAGCCCTAGCCTCTCTGCATCAACCCCTTCAACCGCATTTCTTACTTGTTGCAACCCTCTTTCAGAATGACATAACAAAATAAAACACCAAACATGAAAAAAGACTTAAGCACTAATGGGACCAAGAGCTATGTTTGCAGATATATTCTTGTAAAAGCTGATTTATAAAATATCTATGTGTATAACACAAACCACAACTAATTCTTCATTTTTTTTTGGAAAAAAAACCCACGCCTCCAGAGTAACAGAATCTGTTGGGTTTTTTTTGGTTTTTTTTTTTGTTTGTTTTTTTTAATATTCTTTAGTTTTCCCAGCTCTCTACTGAGGATTATTTTTTTTTTTTTCTAAGAAAGTGATAAAAGGAGTTGGCAAGTATGTTTTTGAAATAATTCAGCACTTCAGAATCACACATCACTCCTCTCAGCAATCACCAGAATAATCCACAACTGTAAGTGTGGAGAGAATTTAAAGCAACCGGTTCTTCTACCAACAGATCTTCTGGAGAAAGAAATGAAGTCAAAATGTATTTATGATTGGAAATCTAGATGTGTTTTTGACAAAGAAAACACTTTATAGCACCATCAAAAAAGTTTGGAGATAAGATGTTCAAATCTGCTTAGTTGAGACTTTCTCTTTTGCAATCCAAGAGCTGAAGTTTGACTTGAAATTCATGTGAAGATAATTCTCAAGGCAAGAGCTGCTCTATCACACACGGGAACGGAATGTGACGTTTTCCATTATGCACTCTATTTTATGGCTGATAGCTCTTTAATATGAAGATTCATCACCAGTTATTTGAATTGTATGATACTTTTCATTTTAAGGATTCAGACGGATTTTACTAGATATTTCCAGCATTTATGTCTAACAGACTCCTAGAACTAAAGCCACAAAAGAGCATTAAATAAAACTTCATGTTGACTGAATTTTTAGGATGTGCACATCTTCCTGTTTAACAGGACAAAAGTTAGCAGCAATGTTTGCATATGTTTCCCAAGGGCAAAACATTGATTTAAGGATGATATTGAATAATTGATTTTGTTCTTTTCTGACTACTGGATCATGGATAATACCTGCTGTATAGTCCTAGGATTACAGCAATTAACTTCAGAAACTGCCTGGAAGTAAGTTCAATGAAAAAACATCTTTTTTTTTTTCCTTTTTTTTTTTTTTTTCTTCCATAGAGTTCTACAATTCTATGCCTTTATTTATTTATTTATTTATTAGAAGACCAACATGTTATCAGCAGGGATATTCGATCACTAAGCATGGAACACCCATAGAGTCCAGTCATTAACTACAGTCATGCAGAGAGAAACTTAAAATCCTGAGGGGAGGATTTTTTAGCACCCCACAGATAATAGCAGACTACAGCAGAAACCCGTTATTTTATCAGCAGCTGGCTGCATAACATGATCTGTATTCAGAGAGAATTTTTCTCTCCTTGCATCACCTCAACTTTGCAGCTGTGCTGGATGCTTCATGGCCAGTATGAAATGTTTTTTTAGAGTTCACTACCTGCTGGGCTTGGAAGTGCAAATCTGTGCTGGTTGTCCACTGCGGGTAGTCCATTAAAATGGTGTTCATTCACTCATGGGCCATATCAGAAGAGCAGTTGTCATAAACTCCCTGAGTGAGAAAAATGCAACACGCTGCTAGCTGAAGAAGGTGTATCCACGGTCATCAATAACTTTGAGGGCTATTCTTTTGTAGACAGATGACATTTAGGAATGCCTTACTACTATTAATGCAGTGCATTCACCCATATGCCAGTTGAAATTTCCTTTCTTTTTGAAGGTGACGGAGATGAATCAAAGATCTGAAAAATTCCTTCCTCCCATCCTAACCTCTCATCTGGAATTCAGCTTCTCTGGCAATATTCCTCTGACCTTCTTGCAAACCCTGTGCAAACAGCTGCCAGAGCTTGTAAGCCCATTGGTATATTACTGATGGCTCCTTTCAAAGCTGTTACATTCTAAGTGTGTCTGGGGGAAGTGCAGAATATGAGTAGTGCAGTGAAACAGTATAATGCCTAACAAATCCTGCAGTCTCTTGTCCCAGAATAGCTTCGGTCCTCTTGATTTTTGCCTCTCCTTTTTATAAACGAGGGTAAGCCTTCAAAATGATGGCTAGAATTGATGGTACCTCCAGCTATCCCCTGTCCAGGACAGGGGAAGGCTAGAAGCTGCTTGCATGGATCTTTTTATGTACAGAAGATTATCTTAATTAATGGGTCTCCAAATACTCTTTTGCACTGCATTTTTCCCATTGTGCTAAGACTTTTTGAATAACATATATAGTAATGTAACCACGGTCATTAAGGAAATGAACAGAAGTAATCAGTTAGTTAAAGTATGTGATGGATAGTAAGACAGGGAGCCAAATTCAACAAGAAAGAGGAAGCAAAAATGGGGAACTGTCAGGCTTAGATGCATGAAGTTTAAACTTTGGACTTTCTAGTATTTGCATTTGTAGTTTTATATAAACTTTTTAGATAAGCATTTAATGTTGCTTTTTTCTCCCACATAAATAGCAACAGGACTAGAGGGAATGGCCTCAAGTTGCACCAGAGGAGGTTCAAGTTGGATATTAAGAATTTATTCTCCAAAAGAGTTGTCAGCTGCTGGAATGGGCTGCCCAGTATGGCGGTGGTGTCACCATATGTGGAAGTGTTCATGAATTGTTTAGATGTTGTACGAAGAGACTTGCTTTAGTGGGAAAATGCTGGTGGTAGCTGGATGTTGTTGGAGGTCTTTTCCAACCTTGGTGATTCTGTGCTTCTTCCTAAGGTCTCTACTTTTTCATTTGTCTTCCAGTGTCAAGAAACATGCTTCTCTTATATCCTTATCTGAACTAGTCAGATTGTTCCAGCTATCTGGTGCCAGTACCATTAGACTTCACACTAAGTCTGAGTAGCTGGGCTGCTCTAGTCATGTAGCAGAAGAGCCACATGTTCTATTGCAGGATGCCAGGAATGGATTCTTATTTATTAGAGGACTAAAGGGGGGAAAATGTATTCTGGGGATGGAGAACTCTCGTGCCCTAAAGAAAGGGCACTTCCTTAATGATCTGCCAGCTCTGCTGCGCTCCCTTGTCCTTGAGGACAGATTCCCAGGGGATTCGTTGACTAACTCCCTGAAGAGTTGGAATTTGGCTTTCCTGAGTTTACTCTTTGCCTGTCTGATATCCCTCAAGAGTTAGAACTCCACCACTGCCCATGCAGCCTACAATCCTGATGTCACTGATCAGTGGTGATCAACAAGTCCAGCACTGCATCCCCCTGGTGGGGGGAAGGGGGGGTTGTCTATTACCTGGTTGAGAAAGTCATCCCTGATACACTCTAGGAGCCTTTTGGATCACCTACACCTTGCTGTGCTACTTTTCCAGCAGATGTCAGGATTGCTGAAAGGTTGTTTAAAGGACAAAAGTTGCGATCATAATGCCTTTTGTAGCTGAAGGAAGAAGGCTTCATCAACAGGCTCTGCTTGATCAGGACACCTGTAGGAGACCCCAACCACAAGGCTTCCTTCGTTGCCCCAGTCTCTAACTCTCACTCTCACCCATAGGCTTTCGACTCACTCGTGATTATTCTTCAGGGACAGTTCTTCACATTCTAGCAACTGAGCTCTAGCACTATCACATCTAGCAATTAAGTATGCATAGTACTGAAACAAAACCAATGCCAGTGATTTTTCACAATTCATACCCAACCAGTTCACAAAAATGGCAGATCAAGTAGTCAAGAATAAAAATTGTTGTACAAGGCTGCTACATCTTCAGTCCCCTCTTCAAGCACATGATCACATAAATGTGTCTAAAATAACTTCAGAAGAGACGGAAGTCAGAATCTGGTTTCTGATCTTTTTCAGTTGTATGATTCAAAGATATATGCAATGCATTAGTGTGCCATTATATTACTGCTTAGTTTGATGCTATAAACTACACAGTTATTTAAAAAATATTTAACACAGATGCTAGGACCAACTGGAATTGATCTATTTCACTTACAGTTCATTGCTAATTCACAAGGTGCTATTTGCTTCAGGTATGTGATCCAATTATTTATTTTGAAGACAATATCTAAGCATCTATCTGTGTGCAGCACAGCACAGGACACAAGCGAGAGGCATCACTAGATGCTAGCAACCAGCTCCTCAAGCCAAGGCTGCAGAGGAGAGCATCAATCAGCCAGGCCTGAGAGGCAATAGAGAGCAGGCACAGCTAAGGGACCCGGGGAGGGGGGGGCAGAGGGGGGGGGGGCAGAGGGAGGGGGGGGGGGGGGTGAGCTGAATTTCCTGCAATTTAAGAATCCAGAATCTGGATTCTTAAATCCTCAGTCCTGGGACTCAGGAGGGAATTATGGTTCTCCAACCACATGGACACAGACAACAAGAGAGAAAATGTTATAAACCCCTCATTTCTACTGTGAGCAAACTTTTGAGTTTGCTATTTAAGAAGTGTGTTAGCTTATAATTTAACACATTCTGCCTTTCTAAGGTTTAGTGTTACGGTTTTCCTTGGGAGTTCTTGATAAATGAGTCTCCACAAAACTAAAGCTCTGGGTGACTACAGCTCTGTCACATTTCACTCATGTTGTAGTTTCTCTTGTCTTTTTTTTTTTTTTTTTATTGCCTTATTTCCAAGTTTTTAAAATCTGCTTAATATTTATTCCTGTTAAGATCTTTTGTAATCACTCAGGAAAGTCTCCTTCCCTGACCCTTTCCCTTTACAACCTGACTTTGGTCCAAGTATAGACTATCATCTTTATCTTGACAGACATGACATTTCTAACTTGACAAGCACGATAAAACATTTACTACTGGTAGCCTAAGAGTTCAAGTACGAGCTTTTGCAGAAGAATACTGATCCAGTGATATCTTACACTCTGTAGTATCAAGCACACCGATGCTGTGTAACATAAGTTTCCATTTCAGATGAGGCAACTTCCATTTCCTTTGCCTCTACTGACCATCACTCTGAGGCTCTGCATAGAAATCCTGCTTCACCACATGACATTTGCCTGTTGCTGAGCACTGTATGCATTGCCTCCTTTGAAAATCCTGCTCACGGCTACATGATGCTTAGTGATGGTCTGCCTCAGTCCTTCAGAAGATAGATCGCAATGCTTTCTACCACACACTTTCCAGTTGCAGCATTTGTAAACTTCAAACTACATTTTTCTTTCCCTCTTCTAAGCAGACAGCACTGCCTCCAGCACTTGCTGGAACCTTTCTCTTCTCAACCATGATACCCAGCACAAACTCCCTTTGACCAGTCAGCATATAAGCTTGTGGCCCTACTGTGCCTTCTTTGAATTCAAGTTTACAGATCAGAAATAGAACTGGATAAACCCCTTCTGTGATCTCCAGATTATCAAATCTCTCTTTTCAATCTTTTATCTCCCAGTATGAGCACAAACCAGTGAGCTCTGAACTTTCTTTGTTCTTGCCCTTATTTTTTTCAGACGAAGAAGCTGGCAAAATAACCCTTCTGTTGATTTGTGTCAAACCAGCATTCTCCAATCCCTCTGAACACGTTACTGAGTCCTTTTATGATGCTCTGTTTCCCCTAGAATGTGAGATTTATCTGTCTCAGAGCTGTTGTAAATGCACCTGCTAAGACTGCTACTTAATTGCACCCAAGTGTAGCAGTGACGCCTAGTTTGTAAGTGCTTCTCTGCAAATGGGAAACTCTGCACCTCATGCTAATGCATTCGTCCAGCTCTTCAAATCGTCTTGCTGATCTCTTAATATTTATTTTATCATTACCAATGCTCTGACTAATTAAGCTCTTCATACTCAAATTAGGTCTTAAAAAATCTCAAACACCATATGACTGCGTTCTCAGCCATGAAAAAAGAACAGTTTAGAGCATTAAAAAACTGGAGCTTACACTGGCCAGTGGTCTTCTGCATGATGAAGAAGAAAGAAATGAATATTCTTTGTGTCAGGAAACATTTAGCTAGGTAAATGGTTTTCTCATGGTTAGAAAGTTGGTGTTATTTCACATTAGGAGAAAGATGAATGTGCAAAAGGGAACAAAGTATGTAACAGGATTAGCACTCATTTTGAAGCCACTGGTGTATTAATCTGTTAAGGATTAAGAAAGACAATGCTATATTGACTTCATAAATAAAAAAAAAAATCACTGAAGAAAGATGAATTAAAAAATACATTTTTATGAAAATTTTGTGAGTCTTGAAATATGGTCCTATAAAATAGCACATTGTCCTGATTAACTGTGAAGATTAAGAAGGAAAAGAAAATGTAGAGAAATCAATGCCAAGGAATAAGTGTCATCATATAAATGATGGAAGGACCACAGCATTATTTGGCTTTGCTGCACCTAAATTGTAATACTGAGAAAAACACAGATGCATTGGGATGAAATTTCAGCTAACAAAACCAACTGCATTGAAAGAGTCAATATTGACTGTTTCAGGACAAAATTATGTAAAATGAAGATTGAAGTGATTCTGGCTATGTCCTAGATTACAGATGACAAGAGAAAGTCTTGAGAAAGTCGTGAGAAAGAGCTAATAAGGCACACAAGAAACTAAATGTAATACACACTAAATGTATTACAGTTGACAGAAGGCTCAAAATGAGACAGCAGGGGGCCCTAGCAGCCAAAAAAGCAGAATGCTTTCTGGGGTGCATTAAACACAGCATAGCCAGCTGGCCGAAAGAGGTGATTCTCTCACTGTACTTAGGGTTGGTTCAGCTTCACCTTGAACAGTGTGTGCAGTTCTGGGCTCCACAATACAAAAAGGACATTAAGGTACTTGAATACATCCAGAAGAAGGCAACAAAGCTGGTAAAAGGACTGAAGACATGTCCTGTGAGGACAGGCTGAGGACAACTGGGTTGTCCAGTCTGGAGAAGGCTAAGGGTGTCCTCGGTGCTCTCTACAACTTCCTTAAGAAGGAAGTGGAGTGCAGGGGGAGGTGCACAACTCTTCTCCCTGAGATCCAGTGACAGGAATGGCAAAGAGCTGTGCCAGGGGAGCTTCAGAGTAGGCATTAGAAAAAAATTACTTACCATAAGAGTGGTTAAACACCAGAATAACCTTTCTGGAGAGGTGACAGCCCCACACCTGTCAGCGCTGAAGAAGCATTTGGATAATTCTGTCAGTAATCTACTTTAATTTTGGTTAGCCCTGAAGGGATCAGGTAGTTGGACCCCATGGCATTTGTATGTTCTTTCCAACTGTTCTGTTCTATTCTATTCTTTGAAAATAAGTTTTATAGCAAGAGGTGATATATTTAATTTGATCGACTGGCCGAGCAGGAAAACTCTACTGGCTATATCAACTGATTTAGTGAGACAACACCTTTTGCTATAAATCTTGCTTCTCTTATATCTTCAAATCATTTGGGCTATAAAATGCTACAATAAGATCTAAGAAGTACACAATATAGACAGCAAATTCAGTTTTACGGATAGGAGGAATTTAGAAAGATAATTTTATGAAGGGTTGAAAGTGTGATGACATTAGATATACAGTATAGAGAACTAGAGAATAAATTACAGTAAAAATCAACAGGATAAATGAAAGTGATTAGCAAAAAAACAAAAAAAAAAAAACCAAAAAAACAAAAACAAAAAACCAACAAACATTTAAAATATTTTATTATCTTCTTTCTTTTTCCTTGATTGTTCTTCTAAAAAATCCTTGTGATAGTTCAGTTTTTTTTTTCCTTAACTTTGATTTTATAAGTAAACAACATTGTCAATCCTTCCATTTCCAAGCAGGATATTGAAAATTTTGTTTTGTTATATATGTTGGTCTCCTTTAGGTTATGATATTCAGAACTGAGATTTTTACAAAATGGCTAAAATTGATGATTAATTCTTATGTATTTGATTTTATCATACTTTGGAATATTATATTACCAAATAAAATTATCTTCCAAAATTACCTATGGCAGGAAATTCATGGCTTGATTCAATGTACTTTATTGAGTTGTGATATTATCGAGATAATTTATGATCATTTATGCAGATAATTTCTGTCCATTTCACTGCTGGTGTGGATCCTTGTTAAATTTGTACCCACTTTGGCTTGGTAAACCCTCTCCACAACATGAACCAACCTTGGTCCAGACTTATGTGTCTCACATCAAAAGCAGCACTGAAATGTTGTCTCAATAAAGAGCTCTTAGTGGTGTAGTGCTAACTGGGATAAGGGAAATTATCACTCAAACAACAAAAACATTGACATCTTATGTAAGCTAAGGCTGGAAATTGGAAGAACCCAGTTACATTTAACAAGACTTGGGAGAGACGGTATTTATACAGAAGAGTGGGAGTTTGAAAAGTTTCCTTTCAAGCTCCACAAATTAAAGCAGACACAAAACTGTTACCATTTAGAAATGAAAAAGTAAGGAGGTTGGAAATAGCAGTGGAAAATAAATTTGAAAAGAGATTTAATTTTAATGGAGAAGCTGGGTGAAAGCTAGGGACAGAAACAGACAGTACTTAGACCTGTTTGTGATGTCAAGCGGAAAGCTTAGGAGATGGACACTGGATGCTGGAGTAAGATTGATCTAACAACAGATGCAATTTAAGTGAAAAGGCTAAGGTGTTGGCAACAGGGGACTGAGATGGCATCAATTTAAAAGCAGATTTAATTTAAACAGAAAGGCCAAGGAGGTGGAAGGCGGAGACTAAAACAAAATCAATATTAAATTAGCTAAGTAGAAGCTTGAATCAAATCAGCTAGTTTAATAGAAGGGCAAGAAGTGAGTATTTGGGAGTAGATGAGCAATGCATGGACCTAAGAGATGTCAAGGAGCTGCCAATGGGAAATACACTCCCACTAAATTAGAATCATGTTTCCATTTTAGTAAGAATATTTATTACAGTAATAACTAAGCAATCTTAAAGAAATGTGTGATTTCCAGTTTAAGGAAAATTGCAAAATTATAATTATATCTCTATTTTAAGTGAATAGTCTTTTATGTATATATTAATATGTATAAATGGGGTATGGTATATCACAGAATCACAGAATCATGGAATTGTAGGGGTTGGAAGGGACCTCTAGAGATCATCGAGACCAACCCCTCTGCCAAAGCAGGTTCCCTACAGCAGGTCACACAGGTAGGCATCCAGGCAGGTCTTGAACATCTCCAGAGAAGGAGACTCCACCACCTCCCTGGGCAGCCTGTTCCAGTGCTCCGTCACCCTCACTGTAAAGAAGTTCTTGCGCACATTCATGCGGAACTTCCTATGCTACAGCTTATGTCCATTTCCCCTTGTCCTGTTTCCACGTACCACTGAAAAGAGGCTGGCCTCACCACTGTGGCCCCCACACCTCAGATATTTGTAAACCTGGATAAGATCCCCTCTCAGTCTTCTTTTCTCAAGGCTAAACAGACCCAGTTCACTCAGCCTTTCTTCATAGGAGAGATGCTCCAGGCCCTTCACCATCTTTGTGGCCCTCCGTTGGACTCTTTCCAAGAGGTCCCTGTCTTTTTTGTACTGGGGAGCCTAGAATTGGACGCAGTACTCCAGATGAGGCCCTACCAGGGCAGAATAGAGGGGGAGGATCACCTCCTTTGACCTGCTGGCCACGCTCTTTTTAATGCACCCAGGATGCCATTGGCCTTTTTGGCCACGTTGGCACACTGCTGGCTCATGGCCAACCTGTCGTCCACCAGGACACCCAGGTCCCTCTCTGCAGAGCTCCTCTCCAGCAGCTCATACCCCAGCCTGTACTGGTGCATGCAACTATTCCTCTCTATATGCAAGACTCTACACTTGCTTTTGTTGAACCTCATCCAGTTTCTTACTGCCCAGCTCTCCAGCCTGTCCAGGTCTTGCTGAATGGTAGCACAGCCTTCAGGCATGTCAGCCAATCCTCCCAGCTTCGTATCATCAGCAAACTTGCTGAGGGTGGCCACTATCCCCTCATCAAGGTCATTGATGAAGATGTTGAACAAGACTAGACCCAGCACAGACCCCTGAGGAACACCACTGGTTACAAGTCTCCAGCCAGACTCTGCACCACCAACGATGACCCTCTGTGCTCTGCCAGTCAGCCAGTTCTCAGCCCACCTCACTGTCCAGTCATCTATCCCACACTTCCTCAGCTTTGTTGTAAGGATCTCGTGGGAGACAGTATCAAATGCCTTTCTAAAATCAAAGTAGACTACATCTACCGCTCTTCCCCCATCCACCCAGAATGTGACAACATCATAGAAGGCCACCAGGTTGGTCGAGCATGACCTCCCCTTGGTGAACCCATGCTGACTACTCCTGATAACCTCCTTCTCTTCCAGTCGTCTGGAGATGGCATCCAGCACAAGCTGTTCCATCACCTTTCCATATCTACTCAGAATCAATAGCAGAAATGATTGATAAGAATTAGAACTGCTAAACTGGAATTTATGAGGTAGTAATGAACTAGTCTTTAAAAATCCTCCTTTCCAGTTATCAGTTTGGAAACCAACTTAAGGCAAAGGGGAGTATATATATACATATACACCTGTGTTTGACACACAATATGTATGTCTATATGTAATTTCTTAATTTCCTTTTTTGGACTGAAAGGGACCCCAAGGATCATGAATCTCCAACCCCCCTGCCACATGCAGGGCCAACAACCTTCCCATTTAATACTAGACCAGGCTGCACAGGGCTCCATCCAACCTGGCCTTGAACACCTCCACGAAGGGGGCATCCACAACCTCTCTGTGCAGCCTGTTCCAGCACCTCACCACTCTCTCTGTAAAGAACTTCCCCCTGAAATCCAACCTAAATCTTCCCTTCCTCAACTTAAAACCATTTCCCCTTGTCCTGCAGTTATCAACCCTTTCAAAGAGTTGATTCCCCTCCTGTTTGTAGTCTCCCTTCAGGTACTGAAAGGCTGCAATAATGTCACCCTGCAGCCTTCTTTTCTGCAGGCTGAACAAGCCCAGCTCCCTCAGCCTGTCTTTGTAGGGGAGGTGCTCCAGTCCCCTGATCATCTTTGTGGCACTCCTCTGGACCCTCTCCAACAGCTCCCCATCTTTCTTGTACTGGGGAATCCAGACCTGGACACAGTACTCCAGATGGGGCCTCACAAGAGCAGAGTACAGGGGGACAATCACCTCTCTGTCCCTGCTGGCCACCCCTCTTTTGATGGACCCCAGGATACCATTTGCTTTCCGAGCTGCAAGAGCACACTGCTGGCTCATGTTAAGTTTTTCATCCATCAGGACCACCAGGTCCTTCTCTGCAGGGCTGCTCTCAAGGACTGCTCCTTCCAGTCTATATAGATGACTGGGATTCCTCTGGCCCAAATGCAAAACCTTGCACTTGGCTGTGCTGAACATCTGTAGGTTCACCTGGGCCCACCGTTCAAGTTGAGGTCCCACTGAATGGCATCCCTTCCTTCCACCGTGTCAACCGCACCACTCAGCTTGGTGTCGTCAGCAAACTTGCTGAGGGTGCACTTGACTCCATCACCGATGTCATTGATAAAGATGTTAAAGAGCACCAGTCCCAACACAGACCCCTGCAGGATGCCACTCGTTACTGGCCTCCACGTGGACATAGAGCCATTGATGACCACCCTCTGTCTGTGGCTTTTCAACCAGTTTCTTATCCATTGAGTGGCCCACCCATCATATCCACATCCCTCCAATTTGGAGATAAGGATGTGGTGGGGTGCCATGTCAAAGGCCTTGCTCAAGTCCAGGTAAATGACATCAGTCGCCTTCCCCTTGTCCACCAATGCTGTCACTCCATCATAGAAGGCCACCAGATTGGTCAAGCGTGCCCTTCCCCTGGTGAAGCCATGCTGGCTGTCACGGATCACACACTCATTCCTCATGTGATCAAGCATATCATCCAGGATGATCTGTTCCATCATCTTCCCAGGCACAGAGATGAGACTCACCAGCCTGTAGCTCCCTGGGTCCTCCTTGCTCCCTTTCTTGTAAATGGGAATGATGTGACCCTTCCTCCAGTCATCTGGGATGTCACCTGACAGCCATGACTTTTCAAATATGATGAAGATATATATGTATATATCACATCCATGTATGTATGTATACATTTGTATATGCATGCATTTTTCTACAAAGGTCACAATAGGTCAATATATGCTATAATACTGTTCTGATATATTTCTCTGTTCGGACAAATATATTATCTCTTTCTAAAAATGCTAAATAAAAATATTTTGCTTTCTATGCAGGCATTTCTAAATGTTTTGAATGAAGTTCCATTTAAGCCATTATTTACATGCTATTGTTCTCATCTACTGATATTCCAGGGAATATCCAATTAAAATGAATTGTGGTAAAATGTGTGACGTAATACTTTTTTAACTGAATTTCAGGAAAAAACTTCATCTTGTACTTATAGGAGGAACTGTGGAAAGGCAATGGAGAACTCTTAGAACGCATGATTTACCCTTTTCCTTTAAAGAAAAATAAATAAGTAGTTGGCTAACATAAAAATAGCATCCTGACTATCATACATATGCCAGGAAGAATAGCTTGGATTTAATACATAATTAAACATGGTATAGATAGATAAAATTAGAGGCGGTAAAAAAATGAATTCTTTACTGAAGATATTTTGCCCAAGTTGTATGGAAACCCAAGGAAAACTTTTTCAGGTTCTTTCCATCACACCTTATAGTAAAATAAGTTCAATGAAAAACTGAGCTAGTTTATGTGTCTTCTCGATGATGCTACTCTCTCACGCTTCATCTACACCATACTTGGATAATCTTACATGTTGCATTCCTCATTAAATTTACAACACTTTCAGGTAGATAGCTTCTGTTGCTGCTAGAAATATTCCAGGATCAAGACTTTCCCTTTTATATATTGTGCATTATCTATTATTTAAAGACAATCACTCAGCTAGAATGAGGTGCTCTGTAACAGACCACGGAGATTACAAGTGGAGACAAAGACTGTTTTGTACACTTTGCTAGGAGAATGAAAATGGAATGTGTATTCTGTTCTTTTTTCTTTTTTTTTTTTTTTCTGAAATGGATTATTCATCTATGATTTGAGCAGAATAAAGAAGAGGGAATCATTCTTCAGCTGCATTTTTTATGACTGACTTATCTAGGATCAAGATGTCTTCTGCATCCTATTAATAAAATGTTATTAATATTATACAATAGTATATATGTATACAATAGTATATATAATGAATAGTGTTTATATTATTTTACAGCTTTATTTTACACTACCTTTGTTTTCTTGAGGTACATATATGCAACTGTTTCCATAGGAACAAGAACAAATTCTTGTTCAGGCAATTGTGTAATAAAATATTATTTAAAAAAAATGAAAAATGCAATATGTAAATGTGTAATGTAGTGTTAATTTAAATAGTATAATGTCCCATATGTATTTGTTTCTTCATTATATACATCAGAATTCATTCTGTCAGTGTAGCGTAGGAGTGAGAATGCATTTTCACTTAATTCACACATTAAGGGTAATGATAGGTTGGAGGACTATAACATCATGCAGAGTTGTTAGAATAATATGTTTATCCCTTATAACTACAGTAGAAGAAAGGAAGAAAGCCAAGCCTGATATATGTAGAAGAGCAAATAGATGAGTTTGCATCTAGTCAGCAAACTCTGTGGAAGCTGACATTTAACTCCACTAGATGTATGATGGGATTGGCCTGGGTTGGACTGAGGGAGCCTCCTGGATACTCCTGGTGCTATTTCCAATTGTACTTCAACCTCTTTTTTTGCTTCACAGTGGACATCTGCAACGCAATGACTGCAGCTGTTTCACCAACACAGATATCTCAGAATTGTGGGGATTTGGGTTGCTCTTCCAGATGAAAAGAAAGATGCAAATTTATTTTCAAGCCTTGCAAAAATACTGATGGCCACTATTATTTTGCAGAAATATCAAAGCCAGGTCTAGTAGCTAAACTGTTCTTTGAGTGCTGGGCAGTAAAACTTATGATCATTTTAAAAAATCTACATCAAGCATATTCATTTGCTGGCTGATAACAGTAAGTTTTGTTTTGATATCTGAAGTCACTATGAGCTAAAGCTGAGCACAGTTAGTGCTAAAGCTCAGTGATGATCTTTGCTTTTGGCTACTGTTTGGAAAGTTTCATAAGTCCTTGTTTTCAGTAAGAAAATTTAGGACAGTTGTCATCTGGGTATGTTTGATTCTAATAAAGCCCTTCAGTTTGGAGAAGTATCCTCTATCCTGGTTGTCTTTCATATTACATGTTTTATTATAGAAATAATCTATTCTGTGAGGTAAACAGACCCAAGTATGTGGGAAACTGCAACTGATGTAAAGATATTAGTCATATGTTCCCAAATACTAGCTAGTTGTGAAATGTGGACTTATATATATAAAGGCAATAATATAGACATGTATGAGCCTGTTGCTACTAATAGTCATGACAATTCTTCATTCATTTTGCAAAACATAATGTATTTATAAGAAAGGCATCACTGCTGGGCATACTGTGTAGCTACAAAAATTAAATGTGAAGAAAAAAATTTTCTCTCTCATTAGATTACTGACAACAGATGCTCAATGGTATGTATAAATACAATGCCATATGTCAGATAAGGCAGTATAGTAGTTTTTCAATGTTGGTAATAATATATTTTGGTTTACTTAATATTTATATAATGACACCATATGGAGGTTCCTACAGATACCACAGTATGAATAAAATTCCTTTTTAAAAACAGATTCATCTTCATGTTCTGAAAACACAGCTGAACTCTGAATTCAGCCAGTGTAGGGGAGAGAAAAAACACTGTTTATTTAATTTTCTTCTTATGATTTCATTTGTTGGATAAAACTACTTTCCAATATGATAAATGGAAGCCCCCCCCCACACACACTTTTTTTTTTAAATTTTCACTCACTTATAACAGAAGATTGAGCTTCCTTGGACTGACCTTTTGATGTTTCAGTCTTATTTTGTAATAAATGCTGAAATGACAGTTGTAGGTTTTTGATAAATCTTCCCCTCTGCTTTCACATCTTTTTTCTTACGCATTTTATGTACAACTCAGTTTCCACTTCACAAAGTAACACAGTATAGAACCATTCCTTTAGAGGGGTGATGATGGCATGTTTATGAAACAGTGCTATTATTTCTCAAATGAAGTCCAGAAAATATTTACAAATTTAATAATTTTTAACAACGTATTTTGCCGAGTCTCCAAACTTCACTTTATTAAACCCATTCTGTAACTCTGACAGGACAGTAACAAGCTTCTGAGTTCATTTTTAGTAGAAAATGATTCACAAACAGGATAGTGACAGGCTTTTATGATTACGGATTTCACTTATTCTGTTCCTTCAAAGAGGCTTATATAGATTGATAGACCTACAAAGATAGAAATGAAAAAATGAAAGGAAGAGATATAAATAGACTTTTTCATTACGATGAATGATGGAAGGTATTAACTCCACTACAGCAGTGTGACTTTTACATGTCTTTTTTTCAATCCTTTTGACCTGCTATCATCTTCCTTCTAAGTAAAAGTTAACCACAGTCTGAAATGTAGGTAAGGTGAGCAATAGCTGGAAATAAATGTTTCCTCAAGCATTATTACTGTTCAGAAAGTGTCCATCAGCCAAAATGTCAGCCTCAAAATCTATTTAAGGACTGCACAGAGGCTAAACAGGCAGCTATTATTAATTTTTAAGTCTGCCTGACAGGTTTCAGATCAAGAACTGGGGTTAACTTGATGCACTGAGTATTGCAGAATGTAATTAGGAAAGCTTTGACTCTCAGGGGCTGGGGATTTATTCCGTGTAAATTACTGCAAAAATATGAAAGAATGACTGCATTTACCTAAGAAAAGAACCTGCTGCATCATATTAAAATTAATAAAATTGCTCTTTCGTTGCAGCTTCTTGGACTGTTATCCCAATGTAATCGCTTTATACTTTTAACTTGACTATTTTCAGGCACCGCTGCACTTCTCTTTTACATAATTTTTTTCTTCATCATGCTGCAAGTTTCCCAAATAAGTCCTGCTATTCTCAGCTAATTACCAAACCAAATCATTTTCCCACTGTGGCTTACATAGATGTTTCTCCATTTAAAACATATCTGTGGAATTGATACAAATGAGTTAACATTTGTCTTTAATATATTTATCTATAAAAATGGAGGACTCTAGAACACAAATGGGCATTAAGAAACAAATTAGCCCCAGCTGAGATACTAAAAGGCTATTTAGCTGCTTTTGATTGGATTCAGCATCTCAGAAAAAATTTAAAAAAACCACCATCACCACCAACAAAAAAATTATTTTACTCCACTTGTAAAACCTCCAAGATGTACCAGTTCTGTATCTCTGCTCCACTTCCAACACACTGCTCTTATCCTCCCCCCCCCCCACCCCACCCCGAGAATCCTCCATCACATAAAACAAATGTATTTGCACAAGAATCTGGAAGATTATAAAGGTGTAAGTGAAAACAGTAAATTGGCACAATGCTAATGGATGTAGAGCTAAAATTATACCACATGTTCCAAGATTAGTAAGATGATTTTTAGTTGTACCTAACAAAACACCAAGTTGCAATTGGTAGTTCTGGAATACAAGCAGAAATTAAATGCAGATACCTGGTTTCTATATGGAGAATGGGCAAATGGGCACTGTGTAGATTTTAAGTTCTGGATCATCGTGGCACTTGATGTGTTTTATTTTTTAATTAATGATGTCAACTGTTATTCTCAGTGATTTAAATTTCTCTTGGTAACAAATAGCATGAAACTCTCAAAAGACAATGGCTGGCTGTCAGAGTGGACTGGGTCATAGATGTCAAAGACAGACAGACGTCCTGACACTTCTAGCATATTTTCAAGAAAATAAGGCCATTAACTTGACAACAACCCTCTTGCAAGGCCCTGAATGTAAACTGCTTATACTCTTTAGCAAGTGACTATGTTTTCCAACAATACGCTATATTCTTTGATGTGAGTTTTGTATTACTTCAATTCATGCCTAAAACACTGATGTGTGAAGCACAGGATGAAGGACCAGACAAAAAAAACAAAACAAAACAATTTAAAATACTTATGAAAAATGTAAAGAGTCTGTCTTCTCAGGTACAGATATATCTTTGTTTTTATGTGTGTGTGACTGTACACACAGAGTTATTTTTTAGAGTTACTGTAGTTTCTCTTGCTTATCAATCTGCCAGCCTTCCTGATCATTTAATGAAATCTCACACTTTCAGGAATTTTGTTAGCAATTGTCTCACAAAGAAAGTCTCCAGACATCAATATGAAGCCCTGCATAATGACATGACTCATCACAGCTGTATGATAAGGACAATTATCTCTTGATTTCTTTATAGTCTTTGATCCACATCTCAAGTTATATATATGACTTGCTGCCACACTATCCTTCATATTTATCCTGAACTACCAGTTCCCAACTAATGAGCAATTTCTGTCTTTCAAAGGGAACTTGTCTAGGCTCTTCCTCCTTCTTAAGTTTACATCTTATGTTAGTTCTCCAAGTTTCTCATTTACTGTTTCTCATTTACTGTACCAGTCTTTACTTTAGCCTTTTTCATAGTGTACTATGTATACTATGAAAGGGTTCTTCCCACTCAGTATTATCTGAGAATTTCCTTGATGTATTTTCTTCCCATTAAAAACCTAAATGGAAGCATTAGTAGACTTGACACTAATATCGGTTGCATTACAATGGAGAACTGAACAGAGTACTGTTTTAATGATGAAAAAACACTTGTTTCTTCACACTGTTTTCAATCAAAAAGTCTGTCTTTGCATCATAGTTATGAATTACTCAAATTATATTTCAGTAAGATTTTGAAGATATTAGCAAATACTGCCTTGATATCTGAGTTTTTTTTTTTCTACTATATTTATATCACTCGCAGGTGCCATTCCGTGCAGAAACAAACCATGGTAAGATTTTTTAATGAATTTATTTATGAATAAAATTGTATGAATAAATATTTGCTTGTCCATTATTTATTCGACAGCCATAATTTGATGCTTTTCTTGATATTGTTCAATATTTTGCTAGAGACAGACCTACTGCTTAACTCCTTATATGTGAGAAGTGTCTGACATGGACACAACTTCCCTATTTTAAACAGACTTGTTCTTCAGTTTACTTCTCTTTGCTCATCCAATATAATTCCAGTCTCACTACTGGTTTTAACAACGCCTATGATAGTCATGTGGGTAACAGTGTGAGGCAGTTCTCACCATCTGTTTTCTCATAGCTTACTACCACAGCATTCAACATATTAATATTTTTCCAATGACCATTCAATGACTTTACATAAATGCTTTTTGAATGATGTTCAAATGATTTTTTAACTTTCTGAACAAAATGGGTATGTATATCAGTGTTTTCTTTATAGAAGTAGGTTAAGAACATGAGGTCAGCATTTCAGATGCATGAAAAGTGTTGAATATATTCATCTAATTGTTAATGAGAGTGATACAGTACATTATAAATGACTTGATATGTCATCTGCATTAACTTTACTGCCAATAAAACTGTTCTTAGGAAAAACAGATTAAATGTCCTCAGGAGCTTTGATTCAAGTTTAAATGTATGTATAAAAAAACAAAGTGTATGTGCAACATGAATGACAAGCTTTTCAGCACTATACCTGGCTCATGTGAAGGGTATATCATGTAGGGTTCACAGATCCCTACAAACAAGTCCAGAAAGTACAGTCCATACACTTGTAGAACCTAAGTAAATATGTGTTTGAGTAATATTAGTTGTGTACATGAATGTCAGACTGCCACTTCTCAAGCTTTGCTCCTCTTGGTAGTTAATGCAAGACATCTCTGGAGCCACAGTACTCCAGAGATGAATAGGTGAGTATCAGTACTTACAGCTGTCCTCTTCCTCCATGAAAATACTGATCACGTAACAGGCATACACAAATCCAATCAGCTGCATGAAAGAAGAGGAAAAGTAATCATAAGAATACATTGAACACTTAATAAGCTTTTTATTACAATACCATGTAAGTACATCTATCACAGCTATATTTAGAAAAGAATTCCTCCTATTTCCTGAATTAATATGTAAATCCCAGTGCAAATGGTCACACATAGCTAAATTAAAGATACTTTCTCTCTTTCCTCATGATACATTATATTTTAAAATAATTTCTTGTTTTCCTGCCTCACTGAGATCAGCACTGATGAATGCTACTCCAAAACACTAGGTCTGAACATTGTATTAGAAAACAAAGCCCTTAGATTTTGATTTTAAGTGTTACTGTTTTTTTCTCTGGATATATTCAAGACCAGTCTGGATGCCTACCTGTGCAACCATCTGCAGGGAGTCTGCTTTGGCAGGGGGATTGAACTCAATGATCTCCAGAGTCTTCCAACCTCTGTGATTCTTAATTCTGTTATTCATACATTTGATAAATACATTTGTATGTAGATGTCCCCTATTTTACATATTTGTTTACAAATTTACCTAATTTACATATAAAAAAGAAAAAAAAATATTTACTGACTGCTGTGGAATTAAGTTATAGTAAAGTTATTACAGAATCCATGAGAGATGTCACTTTGTCTTGCAGAAAGTGACCCAGTGAACTGCTTGGCAATAGTTTAATTTGATATGTGAAATGTCCGGATTTTGTTAAACATTAAAATTGGAATATGATTCATCAGCATCAGGAAACACTTTATCAGAAGGGCCTGTCTTTACATCACATTCACTAGACAAGAAAAGAGCAGGTTTTCCCAAAGTACAACACAGCCAAATCATGCCATTGTTTTAACAGCAGCTTCTAGAAGAACATTCTCCTTAGCCCAGGTCTGTGTCACTTGTGTCACTCAGAGGAAGGGATTAAAATTTTTGGGACCAGAGAATAGAAACTGTGCTTGTTTGCTTTTCATATAGACAAAATCTCCTCTTACGACCATCACCAAAAAGAAGATAATTCCACTGGGAAAGGAAACCTATTAAACTGCACTGCCCAGACATGCCCATGCTTGAGAAAATACTGTTTGTGCAGCTGTACACAATTTGTGCTATCTGAAAGCCTCAAAGAGGCTGTTCATGAGAGATTTCTAAAATAACCCAGAGATTAGTTTTCAAAAAACCCTTTTTTCATTTGTTCAATACAAAAAAAAAAAAACCTAATTAAAATAGTTCTTTTAAGGTTGTCATGGATCAAGCGCTTGAGAAAGAGGTAATTTAATGGTATCCAGACAGGTATAAGCTCCTTCACAGGCACAAAAATCACTCCAACCTGCTTTCTCATTGGGCTACACCAAGAGCTTTACAAGCAGCTCCAAGAGTGTCTGCAGACAAAAAGCTTGTCCACACAAGGGAATTCAGGGAAGTTAAGATGAATTAACTAAAGCTGTGAAATCAATGCACAGAAGATAAAGTACATTAAATCCCCGTGTGGCCTTCCCCATTCAGAAATGAAGTGGCCTCAGCTCACTGCAGCTTAATCCTCCTCCAAGGGATTGATCCTCCCCGTGGAGAATTAAGCTGCAGTGCACCCAGGCTAAGTTCCCTGCGAATGAAAGCTGCCACAGTGCTGTGGCCTAGTCCTGCCAGAGCCTCCTGACTTGGCCATTCACCTCGCTGGGGTTTTGGGAAAGGAACTAGTGAGTTTAATCCAGCTTTCTTCTGGTTTTGAGCAGGCTCCAGCATCCTTGGATTTCTGAAGGGGGGCAGGGTCAATTTTACTAGGGAAAAGCTACCACCTTTATCAGGTGGACACTGGGTGGATGTGTCTTTAATGTATGCAAACTGAAGCAACGTTACATAAAGGATTCCAAGGGATTGAAAAAACAATCATACTTGAGGTATATTGCTTATGCTAACTGAACATTGCACATAATTAAATTGCTATTGCATTAAGTACAATACAAATACAAGAAAATAGGTGGCCTTTCATTAGGGAATATCATCCATTTATTTGCACTACTTCCATTCATCACTGACAGTGTGTGATTTGACCATGTGAGTCACTTGGGTTTGTTTCTTCTCCCTAAGTATGGGACTGAAGTGTTCGGAAGCAGGCATGACAGTTCAGCCCACAATCTTTCTAGGTTAAATATTTTTGAAGGCAGCTCAACTACTTCCTTAACATTTGCCATTGCTGTACTTCATGATTTTTTTTCCTACTCAAAGTCAGGATAATGCCAGCCCTACCTCTCATCTCCTGGCATCATCTCTTTCTATTCTCATATACAATAATCCACTTGACCAAAATCATAGAATCATAGAACCATAGAATTGCTGAGGTTGGAAAAGACCTTAAAGATCATCGAGTCCAACCACAACCTCACCATACTACCCTAACTCTAACAGCCCTCCACTAAATCATCAAAAGAGGAAAGCAAAAAGCAAGCAAGCAAAAGGAGGGAAAAATACTCTGAGAGGTCTGCTCTCCAAAAATTGAGGGGCTTGGTAAACCTGATTGTCTTAACAGCTATAACAGCTTACATCTTCCTCTTTCATTACATCTTCTCCTTAATGTAAACATTTTCCCACTGGTGTTATTGCTTGGAGCACTGTTGTAATGTCTTTGCCATATCTGCTATAAAATCAGCAGCCTTTCACTGCTTATCTGTGTTTCTTTGTATTTCTTTTAATTATTAGATAAATTTTCCTTAATTAGACAGAAATCAAAGCTACTGCATACTTGTTTAAAACATGAAAGTAAAAAATGTATTTACCCCCTAAGTTAATTTTGGAGAAAACGAAAAATCAGGTCTTTAATCACACTGTACAATCATTGTAATATCATACTGCAACCCACCATATATCAAGAGCTTTCCGTAATTAAATAGGAGAACGCACTCATTTCTGAAAGAACATGGCAACAAAGAGGAAAAACAGCCCTTTGACAACAGTTGTCCAGTATATGTGCTCTGTGGTGGACAGCAATACTTGGCTTGTAAGCAATAGACTTGTAATTATAATTGGTAACTGATATCTACACTACGATTAACAAGAAGTGATGAAGTGGGAACAAATTAGACCTGTACTGAGATACTTAAACAGAGCTATGGTTACTACAGTGGAATATTTTTATAAATATATTAATTAAAATCTCCACTTTTGCTTTATTGATGGACACATGAATAAAATATTTATTCCAACAAATTACTTTTACTATCTTGATTAACCCAGCTGCTGTTTAATTAATAATGTTATGCTCATGTGAACCCATCCAGCCATCATGTTAATTGCCAATTTGCAGTGAGCTGACTGATGCGTATTACCTGGTTTGTTGGTATTGGAAATGAAGGCTATTGGCCTGGCACCAAGTGATAGGCATAAATGTGTGTCCCCTGATAACTAGAGAAGCCGTGATGCAATGACCTGGAAGATATTTAATTTGCTCATTTTGGATTTTAGTCATCTTTCAAAGGGGATGATGAAGTAGTTAGAGCAGGATGTCCAAGATATCAAATGTTGTTAGTAATTAGAGGCATAAATGGGAACCTAGAGCTTGACACAGAGAGCAATTTAGATGCCAAGTGGTCTTGACAATGTTTTTTAAAGACCTTTTGGGATCCTTGCACTGACTGTTTTGCTCGCAGAGCCTGATCTAGTGAACTGTTTCAGAAGTCATTTGTCCATGTCACTCAGCAGAAAATGAAGTGTAAGAGGCTATTATCCTCTGCTTTCACTCATCTGCATGGTTCTTAGAGCAAAAATCCTGCTCTGGTGAGAATAAATAATACATAAAATACTCAGATATTTATCACAGCAGATACTGAGACCCCCAGCAGCATCTAGACCATCTTTCAGAAAAATCAAATAACTCTCAGAAGTCATACACTGGCCATGGTTAAAATCACAGAATGGCTTGAGTTGGAAGGGAATTTATACATCATCTAGTTCCAACCCTTCTGCTTTGAGCTAGGCTGCCACCCACTGCATCAGGCTGCCCAGGGCCCCATTCAGCCTGATCTTGAATACCTCCAGGGATGGGCATCGATAACTGCTTTAGGCAGCCTGTGCCAGTGCCTCAGCACCCTTTGAGAGAAAAATGTCCTCTAAATATCTACCTTTAATCTTTCTTCTTTTAGTTAAAAACCACTCCCGTTTGTCCAATCGCTATTAGACCATGTAAAAAGTCAGTCTCCTTGTTTATAAGCTCCCTTTAGGTACAAGAAGGCCACACTGAAGTGGCCTTCTCTTCTCCAGTCTGAACAAGCCCAGATCCCTCAGCCTTTCTTCAAAGGAGAGGTGCTCCAGCCCTCTGATCATCTCTGTGGCCCTTCTCTGGATTTACTCCAACAGCTCTACATCTTTCTGATGTTGGAGGGGCTCCAGGCCTGGATGCAGTAATCCAGGGGGGTCTTCTTCACAATGACAGAGTAGAGAGAGACAGTCACCTCCCTCACCCTGCTGGCCACTCCTCTTTTCATGCAGCTCAGGATACGGTTGGCCTTCCAGGCTGCAAGTGTACATTATTAGCTCATGTAAAGTTTTGGTACAAAACCTCATATTTCTTTGATGACTAGTTGGTAAACTTCACTCACATTCCCCAAATCATAATGATGAGCAAACTCAGGGTGTGGGAAACAATTGTCACCTTGTTTAAGGGACAAGGACTTTGATTTGTTGTACACGATAGGTTTTCCTATAAGTGGAACACAGGTACATTTATATAATGTTATTATCAGGACTTTTAATATGTGATATATATTCTCCTAAGAGCCTCAGATAAAAATGAAATACTAGTCTCTGTCATTTTTTTCCCTCTAGAGGACATAAATATTTCAGTCTAACTAAAATCTCTAAGCTCATGATATGGACATCTGCATGAAATACAAAAGCCTAAATTAATAGAAGTGAAATTAGATTATATAATTGTCCATCATTAAGCTGTAAGAAACTATGAAAACATGCAAGACATTTTAAAAAAACTAATCATTTGAGCAAATACATGCTGTGTTATAATTGCTTTATAAATGAATATTACTATAACATATCCTATTAAAGAAAAAAAAACAAATTGTGTAAAATGTGTATTTACTTGCAAATTAATGTATTTTAATAGTTTCTAGTTAATGTGGATTAACTTCTCTTTAGGAAAACAAGGACAAATGCAAAATTAAAAGTGTTTATTTAAATCAAGGTTATTGTTTTCAGAGTGAAATATTTTTGACTAAAATTGATTATTTAAGTAATTTTTATTTAAATCGTTCTATTTGGCTTTGTTGTCATCAGCTGTGGCCTTAAAATCCATTTTCACATAATGTGATTACTCTCCTATCTCCTGCACTTATTGCAGATCACCTAGACCAAAACTGTATACTGGGGATTTAAGCTTACATGAAGTATTGCCCTAGGCTATCAGGTTGTTCTTCAAAATCAGGTGTACAACAGGACACTTACCACTACTAAGCTACTACACAATGTTTCATAGAGTTCTCATTATGATAACATAGGATCAGCCAAATAAACTAAGACAGTATTCTGTAGTCCTGATTGTTGGAAAATGTGTGTAACACAGGTAAGCTAGATTTGTCAGATTCTTCCAGTTAAAAAGATATGACAACTACACTTCAAGTTTTATGTTCAGAATACACTGCAGTATATGGTAGCACCACCTTGTTAAGTACATTATGCTAAGTATGTTTTTAACTTCCAACTTAAAATCTATTGGATTTGACTTGAATAAATTCAGGTATTAGCAAGATTATCTATCAATTTCAATTGCAGCCAGTCTGGTCCAGCTGTTCCATTTATAGTACTAGTAAGAGTTTTCCCAGAGGCTACAAATAAGATAGGCCTTAAAATGAATTAAAGACTCTAAAAATTGGTGATGAGTTGATGGGTACTTTTCTCTCCAAATTAAAGTAAATTCTTCTCTACTTTTCTCTCTAAACTGGAGAGGTGTGGATTTGAAGGATGGACTGTTCAGTGGATTAGGAATTGGATGGATGGATGCAGCCAAGGGGTTCTGATCAATGGTTCTGTATCAAGGTGGAGGCCGGTCACAAGCAGTGTCCCTCAGGGGTCGATCCTGGGACTGGTGACTCCAACATCTTTATCAATGACAGAGACAATGGCATCGAGGGAACTCTCAGCAAATTTGTGGATGACACCAAGCTAAGCAGTGCAGTCAATACATTGGAAAGGAGGAAAGCCATCCAGAGGGACATGGACAGGCTGGAGAAGTGGGCCCATGGAAACCTAATGAGGTTCAGTAAGGCCAAGTGCAGGGTGCTGCACTTGGGTAGGGGCAATCCCAGGTATTTATACAAACTGGGGGAAGATCTCCTGGACAGCAGCCCTGTCCAGGAGCCCTGTCCAGGAGCCCTGAGAAGGACGTGGGGGCCCTGGTAGATGAAAAGCAGGGCATGAGCCAGCAGTGTGTGATGCAGCTCGGAAGGCCAATTATTTTCTGGGCTGCATTAGGGTGGCCAGCAGGGAGACGAAGGTGATTGTCCCCATCTACTCAGATCTTGTGAGGCCCCATCTGGAGTACTGTGTTCAGACTTGGAGCCCCCAGTAGAGGAAGGACGTGGAGCTCTTGGAGGCCACTAAGATGATCACAGGGCTGGAGCACCTCTCCTATGAAGAAAGGTTGACGGAACAGGGCTTGTTTAGCTTGGAGAAGAGAAGACTCCCAGGAGACCTCACTGTGGCCTTCCAGTACTTGAAGGGAGTGTATAAACAGGAGGGGGAATGGCTGTTTACGAGGGTGGATAGTGATAGGACAAGGGAGAATGGTTTTAAACTGAGACAGGGGAGGTTTAGGTTAGATATTAGGAGGAAGTTCTTCACTCAGAGGGTGGTGACGCACTGGAACAGGTTGCTCAAGGAGGCTGTGGATGCCCCTGGAGGCATTCAAGGCCAGGCTGGATGTGGCTCTGGGCAGCCTGGTCTGGTGGTTGGTGACCTTGCACATAGCAGGGGGTTGAAACTAGATGATCATTGTGGTCCTTTTCAACCCAGGACGTTCTATGATTCTATGATTCTTTTGCTTTATATTGATAGGGGAGAAACAGTGAATAAATTTGCTAAAATAAATCTATCTTCTTAAAATGTATGTAAAATTTGCTGTTGGCTAATACTACAGGAAGTAACTCCCCTCAAATGCTATCTACCTAGCAGAGCTGCTTAGATAGCAGCAGCACTCTGGAAAAGATGTTAGCTAATGTGCTTTCTGAAGTCTTGCATACTATTTGCTGTTCTCAAAACATGTTAACAACATTGTCACCTCATTTTTAAGTTAAAAATTCTATTTGACAATCTATCCTCCCAAGTCAAAATCAGAAGCATTATTACCTGCAATTTCGCCATCAACTTAAACATAAAACTATCCTTATTGCTCAGATGCTGAAAAGACATCACTCATAGTTAAGAGGGTGTAGAGTTCTGTTGCCAAGGTCTCAGCTTGGCTAGGGTTAAGAAAAACAAGTAAGAACATTAGTTTTTCTTCTCTCTCCCTCAAATGTTTAGTTTACTTAGAGTTTATTCTCCCTTCTTTCTTTAGAAAAAAGGTATTGTGTTCTTACAAGAGAAAGCTGAAGGATTTGGATCAGACTGCAGATGAGGCTAGGGAACAGCTGCACAAGATGACTTACACCCAGAGAGGAATCTGGAAACCTTTATTCCTGACTCACACAAGAAAGAAACAGAAGACTCTAAAGACTAAAGACTCTAGCATTAATCCTGTTGATCTGGTTATACATTATTTGATAGGTAAGATTAAGATTTTCAAAATGAAAGTCTCAGAATGTAAAAATAATAAACACAACATTTAAACACAGTAGTTAAAAAGAATTATCACAGAATCACAGAATGGCCAGAGTTGGAAGGGATCTCAAGGAACATGAATCTCCAACCCCCAGTTATGACTGGCTAAAACTCACTATTTTGTCTTGCAAGATATTAATCACTTGTTAATGATTTGACTAAATAAATTGGAGGTCAACAGTTTAAAACAGAGGCAACTTGAAGAAGATAATATAAAGGAAAGAAGATGAAAGAGGAAAGAAAGAAGGATAGAACAGAGATCTACATCTGAACAGACTCTTAGAAAACTACCAGAAAGGAGTTGGATAAACAAGCAAGACCTTTCCTCTAGATTTATTTTTCCTCCAGATCTTAAGGAAAATAAATGTTCTGCTCAGAATGGAATCAAAGCTCTTAAGATACCTGGCAATTAATTCAGAGTCTTCAGCTAACTGACTTTCTGTCTAGGGAAGGCTGTCTTTCCTAGATAAGCAGCGCAATGAGCCTCAATATTCCACAAGCTGCAAGGAGGTACACTATACTCCAGTAGGGTTAATAATGTAGCGAATCATAAAAAAGGTTGATGTGATAATTATAAACTTAGTCAGCAGCTGATTTCTGTAAATAATTTCTTGATCAAAGAAATTACCAAACCTACTCAATGTAACCTTCTGGCCAGATAGCAATTCCTGGTGGAACCCCATGACCACCAAAGACCCTTTGCAAGAATCCCATATTAACACAGTGCACGTGTAACACTAGATTTTAGTATGTATAGTAATTCTCGGAATAGGCATTCACTTCACAGAAATTATGTGAATATTCACGTTTTCACATAAAAGAAATCCCCCATGCACCCAGAACCGCAATAAAGCAAGGTTGGGTTTTTAATCTGTCATTTCGGTTGGCAAGTTTCATTCCTGGATTTCAGTGACACTTAGGTTAATATTTAATCAGCTCTTCAGCTGAATAACAGGATGCGAGAAAACACATATGATTTTACAAAAAGGAGACAGAAAGCTGGCTTCTCTTTACTTCTGTAAACCTGGCTTTGTGTATTTGTATATTTTTATAAATACATTTTTTTTGCTTGCCAGTGTTAAAAATAATTTCAGAGCTACTTGCAGATGCACAGCATTTCATATCTTTCAACAAGGCACACTTTAATTCATGTTTGATGGTGTAACCCAAAGTGATTCTTCGAGGTATCCATAAGGTTTCATCTCCCCTGAGCTTTGGAAGCTGGTAATGAAACTATGCATGTAGCAGGTACCAAAGTAAACTGCTCTGAGAAGAGTAAACTATTGAAAATGTGGTCCATCTTTTATGCTAATACTCTTTCAAAAATTCTTCTCCTGCTTACACTGCAGAAATTAACAAAGATATCCTTTGCCGATAAAATTCAAAAAAATGTTTTGCTTTGCTTTTTTTGTTAATCAAAAGGCACATAAGGGGAGTATTATTTCTACTAGTTTGTGGCAACAGGCACAAAGAATACATTTTAATCCTAATGCATTCTTATCTGCAAGAATTATTTATTTTCTACTGCATTATTTCTCTCCCTTCATGCACCATGTCAACAACACATGGATGAAACTATTCCGTCACTATGATGGACTTCATCACTTAAAGACAAACAAGCTGTGGCATGGAAATAAAAATGAGACGTTCAGGATTTCAGTGAAGTGACAATGAGTGTAAGAATAGAATTATTGCAGCCTGATCCTCACAGTTCTCTAACATCTTTATAGATGCATCTTAAGTGTCTAGGTAGAAGTAGAACATATTAGTAGTTGAACATATTATTTTAGCTCATGTTAATCTATAAACATAGCTTGAAAATTCTAAGAAAAAAATTAAGGCTTTCACTAACAATTGTCAGGGCATGCTTCAGGAAAAACAAAACAATAAAAGCAACCCACAGATAAAACCTAAGTCATCACATTAACTCATTTTAGGACATGCTCTATGATCTAAGAAACTATAAAGTAAGATTTAATTTCTAGCCATACTAGACTGCCCACATTAGCCCCCTGCTGAACACTCAGTGGAAATATTCAGAAGTAGTAGACACAGAAATATACCTCAGAAGCAATCTCCAGAACCAGAAAAACATGCGTCTGCTTAGACCCAAAACCAATTGAATCGCAGAAAAAAAATAGGCTTGAATTTCCTTAATGAAGAGCTCGTTAAAATTCACAGTACAGAAATTCATATATGGCATCACAGATGAATACAGATGTCTGAAAACTTTTCTTATAATCTAGTTTGCAGAGGGAGCCAACGAAGCAACATATACTATTTCTCTCTGTGGATCTCAATTCTGATTTTATTTTATTTTTTAAAATTTATTACATAGCTAAATTTTCTTTTTCCGTTAAGATTTTGTTTAATATAGGCAAGGAAAATCACAAACAATTACTGGTTTTGATATTATTTTCTTTAGACTGTTAATATATGCTTGAAAATCTAGAAATCCTATCTTCCTTAGAAGATTACAGATGGTAAGTCAGTTTGCTGGGTTTTTTGTTTGTATGTTTTTGCATAGAAGTTCACCTACACTGTTAAGAAAAACAGGAAAGATAAAACAGACAAGTATATAATTAATGTTGATTCTTGAAAATGAAAAATGAAAAGAATCACTTCTATGTCCACCAGAGACTTTGATATTGTTTAGCCTTTTTTTATTGTATGTGTGTTCACTGAAATGCTAGTGATGGACAGTAGTTTAACAAAACTGGTGAAGCTGAGGAATTCCGATCATCATTCTCTTCTTCCTAGCCAGTTTCCATCTGCTATCATATTTAGCAAATGATTTACCACATGTATACTTTCACTTGTACTTCAATCTTCTATATTCAAACCAAAGAATAAATTGCTCTATTTTGAGACACAATTTGACCTATTTCTGCTCTTTGAAAGAAACACCACTATCATCAGAAATATGTCTGGATTTATGTGTTTGGCAGTTAACAGCAGCATCTTCATTCAGCTGTAACACCTAAAATTGTGCAATAATTGCAAGAAGAGTTCTTCTGAAAAACCCCTTTATGGTAGTTTTTGTGTCTACCTTTCCCACTGCATTCTTACTATTGATGACATTGTTTAATTCCCTCAAGGTGCTATCAGAATGCACGGATGGAGGTACACAAACACACCCCTTTAATGCTTTGCGAAATGACCTGTTATGATCTGTGAGAAACAAGACTACCATAAAAGCAGCAATGTTATCATTTTGCTCAGGTATTCCCAATAAACTGTGTATTAAAATGTTTTTGTGCTGGATTCCCACTAGGGAGAAAAGCAATCAAGAATTGCAATGAAGCTTTGCTTTCTATCAGTACCTAATGAATTTCAGAAGTGGTTTCTCAGTTTCCCCTGACCTGGTGTGATCACTTTTACCATCTCCTTCTGGCAATTTAGTTGTTTGCAGTACAGGCCCCTGTATGGGAGTTGTGGCTCTTACCAGCTCTCACTGTATCCCACTACTCTCTTTACTTTTATCTGGGTCTGGTTGTGGATCTCAAAGCCCAGGATGCACCCCAAATCAGCATTTGTTTTCCAGGGAGCAAGATCAGCTTGTATTCAGGCAGTTTGCAAAGATAAAAGAAAAAATGGGCACATTCTAGGAAGGTCTTTATCTGCGCACAAAACCAGCAAAAACATCTAGACTAAAGCTGAATTACAGCCTGAAGAAATCAAGCAGAGAAATCTAAGCCCACTTCTCCCTCCATTCAGAACGTGGAAAGACCTTTTCCTATGAACTCTCTCTCTACATATAAGAGACACCAGGATCTTAACAGAATGCCCTCAACGCTGGAGGAAACCTTAACTTAAAAGGGGGAGCCTGAAGGGACCCTATCTCAGCCCTATGCATTTAAAGTATACATGAATAATTGGATAACATGAATAACAGGATAAAAAACTCAGCTGAGTTGACTGCAAAATGTTGGAGATGGATCTTACGGTATTGAGAAACTGAGTGATAAAATTAGAATTAAAATTTAATAACACCTCAGTTGGAGGCTTGAGGACCTCTCCTAGGGAAACAGGCTGAGAAGTTGGGGCTCTTCAGCCTAGAGAAGAGAAGGCTCCAAGGAGACCTCATAGCTGCCTTCCAGTACCTGAAGGGGCCTACAGGACAGCTAGGGAGGGACTTCTTATGAAGGCATGTAGCAACAAGATGAGAGGTGATGGCTTCAGACTAGAAGGGAGTAGATTTAAACTAGCCATTAGAAAGAAATTCTTTACTGTGAGGGTGGTGAGCCACTGGAACAGGTTGCCCAGTAAGGTTGTGAATGCCCCCTCCCCAGAAGCATTCAAGGCCAGGCTGGATGGGGTTGTGAGGAACCTGGTATAGAGGGAGGTGTCCCTACCTATAGCACGGGGTTGGAACAAGTTAAAGGTCCCTTCCAACCTAAACCATTTTATGATTCTATGATTCAATATCAGTAAACACACAGTGAAATAAATAAATAAATAAATAAATAAATAAACATATAAAGGATCTAAATTTTTTATTACTTCATAGAAAACTTGCAGATAGTTCATTGCAAACATCAGATCAGTGTTCTGTGGCAATCAGAAGAGAGAATTAAATTGTAGGACAGCAATAGTAAAAAAAAAAAAGCAGAATATATTACTGCACCACTGTGTAAATCCCTTGTGTCCCACACCTTCAGTGCTACACATAGCTCTTTTTTCTCCTCATCTCAAAAAGGAAGCAATTGAATCAGAAAAAGAACACAGAATAGTGTGCAAGATCATCAAAGATGCACATGTCTTTAGAATAAGGAGGGATTAAACAAAATTCCCCTTGAAATGGAGACAACTGACGAAAGAATTAAAAACAAACAAACAAATACGATTATCTTGGAAAAGCTGAATGCAAAATACTTAATCTCACTTGTCATTACATAAGAAAAATGGAAAATGAAAACAAATTATCAGATCACAGATAAAGAGGGATGCTTTTCATCACAAACCTAAGAAAGGATATTTTCCACACAAACCATAATTGAACTGTAAATAGTAAGTCCAGAGAATAGTAGAGATGAAATGTGTACACTGTTTAAAAGCTGATTAGGCACTTTCAGAAAAATAAAGTATTCATCAAAGGTTGTGAAAAACATGATTGCAGATACAACACACTTATTCCATTAAGTCTCAGGCAGTATTGCTGGGAGTTCTTAAGCACTTGTGTTTGCTGCATTAAACTTGTCAATTTCTTATTACTTGCACTTGCTAAATTAATCAGTGAAAAGCTGGAAAAGAAGTGAAGTCTAACTTACACAAAGGGAAAAACAATGAAATGTTAATTCTAGGCTTGATGTATTGTAACTTCAACCCACTATTTGCTGAATGGAAATGTATTAAATGAGGTTTGGTTGCTTTCAGGTTTTAAATTCAGACAAAATGATCCAGTTAGGTATGTTACTCATTACAGATTAGAGGAAAAACATTAGATTTTAATATATAAATCAATGAGAATAGATATGAATAATGTCTAACTCTCGTGTTAGATTCCAAGGATTACTTTCAGAAGGTCATTATCCAGGCTTTCTCTGTGACTTTTACAATAAATGCAATCTGGATTATGATTTGAGTGAGGCAAAAGAAATTTTTTCTGTTTGAATAAATTGCATATAACAAAATACCAAAATATTGTATGGATTTGGTTCTAAATCCTTTAAAATGTCACAAAGACACAAAAGCCTGGCAATCTTTGTTGGTAGAAAAACATTAATAATTATGAACTGAAACAACTACCTGGAAAAAAAACAACAAACTTCTTAAATCAAAGAAAGGACGTGTATATTAATCTTCACATTTCTATTATACCATTCAGCTTACCCCTAAAACAGCCATCTTCCAAGTACTACCACATCTATGACCTCCTTATATTTGCCAGTTTTTTGGAAAATTAATCCATCAAGCTACCCAGGGTCAACTTAGCAGATGTGCTGAAATTAAAAGCTGTACACAGAAGCAGCTTTCCCCTGTCACCAAAGCCCAACTGGTCTGTGAGAGGACTGACCTGCATTCATAATCCAGAATATTTACTTATTGGTCCTGAAAATCATCCTGAAAAAAAAACAAAACCAAATAACACCCCAAAATGAAGAATACTTAGAAGAAGGTCATCCTTCTGATATATATCTTATGTTCATATAGACTAGCACACAAAATTCAATGTCCCTCTTTCTCCATATAGGCTATCCTGAAAAAAAAGTGACTTGAGAATTTAGATAAAGAAGCTTGGTAAGTCTCTTAAAACTAGAAAGGTTTCAGTAAGGTAATCTTCTACTTTCTCTTCAGTGAGATTTGCAACTGTGTGATTCAAGCTTCAGCAGAACTCAATCTTAGTTTTTCTCTATGCTTTCTTATGTATTTGATTCTTACTTATATGCGTTTCGGGAAAGACACTTCCAAAAGTCCCCCAGCATTAAATACCAAAGTCTTCTGATCTCCTAATTATTGTAATATAAATCCAAATACATTACTAAATTTAGAGTTAAAAATATTAACTAAAATATGCTATTTTGCAGAATTTGACTGTTATTTATTCAAGGGGAAAGATTCTATTCTTTTCACGAGGAGAGAAACAGAATAATAAATCAATAATATTAGGTAACCATGAGGTTTGAGAGAGAAACGGTAAAATAGAATCACTATGACAGAACCAAGGGAAATCTCTGTATTGGGAAATAACCAATAACTACAGAGCAATAATCAAAGTGACAAGTTTCACCTATACTATGACCTGTGGCTCCCTACATCTTTTGCAAGCTTAATGCTGAAATTTACTTATCATTGCCATGGTCTTAAGGATGAATCAAAGTATGTTCTTTAAGAAGTACTTCTGATTGCTCTGAAAGTAATGCTACCTATTTATTTCTGGTAACTGCAACAGTTGCAAGTAACACAATGACATATTTTGATAGAACAAATTCTCAGTTACAAAACATTGTTTTGCAACCTAGTCACCATCATTTGCCAACTCGCTGAAACGTACCACACACCACCTCAATGTGCTCGTATCCACTGTTTGGTCTCTACAAACATTCAGCAAGCACTGATGAATGTCAGAGGATGAAATTTTTTCTGTGTGTAGGAATTCAGTGACAGACCTTTGCTTCATACACTCTTCCATGTCAGACTCCAATTTGTCAGACTGTCCCTCTACTGCTATCTGTCACATGGCAACAAAATGGAATATCGGCAAGAAGGTTCAGGGTCCACTGCCATACCACAATACCTGCCTCTGATGTAGTAGGCCAACATTATAATATAGAAGGCATTGCTTTCAGTGGCAGTACTATAACTCTGTCTGATTATCTGTTAGTATATTAGCTGGATGATGTGAGAAACTGGACTCAAAGGTTCATTGGCTTGGTCTTAATTGTTGCCTTGATTTGATCATATCTCCCATCCTTTCCATTAGCTGAATGGAAGTAAATTATAATTTGCTTGCTTACATTTTTATTTGTTTGCTAACTGTTTTAACAAATTCAAAAATATTCATAATAAGAAAACTTTAAAATATCAGTGATCTTGCTCACTGTCATGCAGGAAGTCCTGTGAAAGTGATTAAATTTCCTGTTGACGTTATAATGAATGAAGTTAAGTAAAGTTGGTAACATTTATAATAAATAGCATTGAACAGAAAGAAAACTTGCATTAGAGAAACTGTAAAGTATTAGAGATGATGATTCTAGGAAGAGAACAGTGAAACAAAGTCAGTAAATGTCTGGGAATCAGATTTCAGTTACCCAAGATGGCAAACAAGTTAGAAACAAACAGGTCTTTCTGAAAAAAAAATTGCTCAGGAAAGCAGTCAGACTGACTGGAAGAAGAAACACCAAAAAAGCATAAAGTTTTTGCAGCAGAAACACAAGAAATGTTGGCTTGGTGATGATCTCTTGGATGACCTGCACACAGATTAGCAGAGACAAATATAAAATAAAAATAAATGTATAGTAATAAACACAGAAAGGTCAAGACACAAGAAACAAATAAAAAGAAAGTAAAGCATAATAAAAAGTATGCAGTGGCATATTACTAACAAAGGGTAAGCTCAAGCACTGAGCTACTGCAACTCTGATGTGACCACGAGGCCACAGATACATGTGGCAGCAGTAATTGTTTCCAGCATGGGCAGCTCACTCATCAGATAGCTCTCCAGCCCATTTCAGCTACACAAACAGCTCTTCCAGCTGACCAGAGGCATGAATTTGGGCAGGTGTGAATAAGGTCTGGCTGTGTTAAATGGTGCTTCAAAAAACTTCAAGGACCATCAAGCTCCAATCCCCCTGCCACATGCACGGCCACCAACCTCCATATCTAATACTACACCAGATGACATGATGGGATGCAAAACTGAGTTTCAAAATGAATCAGCAGTGCTTATCAAACTGTTTTATTCTAGAAGTAATAATTTATTGTCAGAGGATAAAAATCTTAACACAGCTTTTCAAATTCAATTACAGCATGGAACAACTACTAATATCAGAGCACTCAAGGATTTTCTCATCAGTATTTTAAGGCAGTATGACAGATTATTTTGAATGTGTCAGTAATGATTCATATTTCTTATTGAATCTACATTCTAAGGGGAAGAACTTAAGAGTCAGACTGTATTTTTTCAAACCAATAAATGAAAAACATCATTAAAGTTGTTATGAAGCTAGACAAGACATAACTTTGTCTGACAGACAAATATACTGTTATAATATACTCTATAACAAGAGCTGATATGCAAAGCAGAATCTGATCCCTTGAGGTTATGTGCTGGCTACATGTTGGCAAGATTCAATTGTTATTAAAAAAAGTGCCACATGGGAAATCTACTAAAAGCTCAACACCGTAACAAGTCAGAAGGAGTATCCACTGATATTGAAGAGAGACTATTAAAGACCAGGTATCTTCCTGACAGAATCATCACCACAAATATTAGTCAGTGTTAAACAACAAATAAATTACTGCTGAACCCTGGGCTGCTCATCAGAGTAACTCTGCAATTACTTCTAGGAAACTCCTTTGAGACATCACTAACCAAGTGTCCAGATGTTCACACCTATGGAGAATGTGGACTTGTCTGAACATGGGCATCTAATATCATTTTCGAAATCATACTGTACCCAGGTTTCAAGTACCACTCCAAGTAACGATAATTCATAGATTTCATTTGATGCTTACTTACTGTATGCACTTGTTCTGGAAAATTTAAAATGGCCAACTGGAAATTTGCTGTGAGAGTGTAAGGCTCCTAAAGCGATATCAAGCTCTTTCATTCAGAAGACACAAAATATCTCTGAAATTGTGGAGCATAAAATATGGTATTCTAAAATATCTTTCTTCACTGTTTGAACTATATTCAACACAAATATGATTAGGTTTTGTTCAGGTACACTATAAAAAATACTTGCTTGATGTCCTTCCTGTTTATATAGGTCACTTCAAAAGTATTGCTTCCTATTTATTTCCATGGAAACTACAACAGATACAAAGAGCACAATAACACTGTTTCATAGAGCAAATTCTCAGCTGCAAAGCTCTATTTTTCAACAAAGTCACCATCATCAGTTATGCATTTTCACCAATGATAATAAAAGCCTGCATGCTGTGCTCATAAAAGCTTACGCTAGCAGAGATGACCCACTGTCACTATCCTCACTACTGAAATGCAGTACCCACCACCTAACTGTGCTCACATCCACTGCTTGGTCTCCATAAATGTTCAGCAAGTGTTGACGAACGTCAGTGGGTGCCTTATTTTTTTTTTTTTTTTTTTTTTTTTTGCATGGAGTAACTCAGTGCTGCCATCTGTCACATGGCAAATTTCAACCTCTACTGCCTCTGATATCATGGGCCAGCGTAACAAAATAGGAGGCACTGCTACCAGAGTAGCCCTTGTACGTAGTTGAGTGTGACAATCAATCAAGAACAGTTGATTGAGACACTGACTGGGGTCAATTTCTTCCCAGATATACTAGAGGAGCCCAGCAAAATTGAATTGGTCCACTGGGGAACAAGATCTTTTTTCCAAAAGATGTGATTCTGTGATTTTGTTAAAGACACCAAGGCCCACAAGTTTCAGATGGAAACTAAGTAGAATGGATGGAAGATATGAGTGGTACAAAAAACATTCTGCAATCTATGTCAACCACTCTGTGAATTCTTAAAATTACATCTTTAGCCAGAGACTGCAATGGAAATTTCCCCTCTCCTGCATGGATCTACAGAGATGTTTAACTAGTTAAGAAGGTGGACTACCTCAATCATGTTAAGATTACAAGAAGGCACTGATAAGGAATAGGACACTTGTTTGTTTGTTTGTTTGTTTGTTTCCTTAAGTTTTGAAAAACAGAGCTCAAGCAGTGTTTTTCTCTTTGGTCTGGACCCTCAAAGGCATTACATAAGACTAATTTTACAACCTTTCTTTTATCATCTTTCTCAATATCTTTTGGAAAAATAGCAAAACAGCAGGGAGAGGGCTGTCATTTCCAAAGAAGGAGGTGAAAGAAACTGCAAGGAAAGCAGAACCACCTAGCAGTTCCTGTGTAGCTGATAATTTTCAGCAGCATAGTGATTCTCAGTGTATACTGGCTATGGAACTGGAGAGGAGGAACTATACAACAGTGGACCAGTTAACGATCAGGATTTGTATACTTTCATCAATGCGTGCCTGGTTCTTTTGTAAGCATGATTAAAATTCTGAGCTTTCCAGTCTTGGTTGAAGAGTATAGCCTCAATGCTGCAAAAAATAATAATGCTTAGGCAATCATACTTTTCTCTCTAAATTGGATAACTCCAATGGTAAAATATTACCTTAGCATATACTGATATATAGTGTAAATGCCTTTTAGGGAACAGAGAAAGATGCTGAATAATAGCAATGAGAACTACAGTAAGCTGGGAAGTGATAATTAGAATTTAGTCTGGCCAGTTTCTTCCTAGAGCATCTCTTTTTCAGCTGCAGAGTTCTGCCAAGTACTATGGAGTAGTGGAGACTGTGAAAACATTAATTAGTGAGATTTGTACAGCTTTATTAAGATTTAATTGACCAAAAATCATGGAATAAGCATGATTAATTATTACACATTTGTATACCTAATGAAAATATTTTGTAGCTGCAAACTTCAACACAAATTCCTGGAATGTGTATCCGTCTCATATTTCTAAGATAGATCAAGAGGTTACATTGACAAAATGTACCAGAACCTGTAATTATGATAGTAAATAGGAATAAACACTTTTTTTTTCACTACAATTTCTTCATTTTCCTATTTTCTCTCTTCAGTTCAGCTTATCCTATCTGGTTTGTACATACATTATTCTTTATCTGCACTACAGAAAGTGAATAATCTGGCTGCAGGAGTTTTCTCTGTTTAGTTGTCTGTACAACAGACAACAGTAAACAGGCAAATGGTATATTTATTTCACTGTTAGTTGCAGCATAATGTATACCTCAATTATTTTCTAAAAGTATTAATTCATTTGAAATTTACTAAGATGAGTTTTTCAAAAGAAAATGAATATTAAGCAAAGGTACATAAAATTACTCTCTAATATAGAAGAATTCCTAATTGAAGAAGATAATATGAAGAAAGTCTTAGTGTGTATGAAATGCCATTTTAGTACTGATTTAAAGTCAGAAAAAGAAAAATGCTATCAATATATAGGCGTAAAAACTCTTCTTACATGCATTTCTGTATTTTATATATCCTGTTAGTATAATGTATTCTTTGTCTGGATAAAGTGCTTTACATACTCAGTTTCACATATTCATAATATCTACCTTTTTAAAGTAATGGGATAGCAGGAATGAAGATTCCAGTTGCTGTAAGGTATAAGAGTATTTTATCTTGTAGGTAAATGACTGGAGTTTTGTCTTCTGCTCAGTTTAGCTAGTGTGACTGATGAACAAAATGCAATAGACATTGATAAAGAGCATGTTTTATCTTGCTTCCTAATGTTTTTGTTATGTGCATGAAAAGCATTCACAGAAAGAAAGGTAAATGGAAAGGAGAAGAGAGATTAAAGGTGGACTAGAAGTTGTGTTGAAGAGGTCTGGCTGAACCAGGACAACGTCCTTTCTTGTGAATGTATTCTTCATTCCTTGTTTGCAGTAAGGCAGCTGACTCCACAAAGGCTATTGAAATAGCTGCATATAATCTGCAGCATAGTGAGGATTTCAAACTGACTGCTTTTTCTAATATTATTGCTTTGCTTATTTTCCCCTTCAAAGGAGGATCTACTGTAAAGTTATTTATTTCTATTGCATAAAGATTGCATGCTTTGGATACCATATTGAGCATCCAGTTGCAGAGTTCTGTCATGGTGGTTTTCATGGAAGATGTCAGAGCAGCAAGTCAAGATCAAGAAAAGAAAGAACTCAGCTTTTAGGATTTATATGTTTATACTCTTCCTGTAGTCAAAGCTCAGCTAAGTTCAAAGAAAAACACTTATGGAAAGTAATTTCTGTAGACGATCCAGCACTTCCAGCAGATCATGTTGGCAGACCTTAAGAGAAACACTGCTGAGACTGCTTGGCCGTTTAAAGGAGAACAACTCAATTTCATCCAAATCCATTCAGATTGTCCTAGTAATTGAGTCATTAACTGAAGAATATGTGGTTGTAGAAACTGTTTCAGTGTTGTACAATAGAAAATTTTCTATTCCTAAAGCAGTGTGTAGAGGATTTACAAGGACCTAAAATAACCTCTTTGAACTGTCATTCTTTTAGCATATTTTAAGCCTGCACTCAGTAAAAATATGGCACACTGTTCTACAGAGTAAATATTCAATCCTGCTAAGGTAAATTTGCAAAACTTTAAAAAAACCCTGACTAGGTACTGTGGTTGAGGCAGTTGAGAGAGAATTAATTTCTCCAGTGAATAAAAGTTGGTACTGAGATAGTATTTACTGGATTATAAATATGGTAGCATTCAAACACGAGTTTATTGAAACATTATTTCAATGCAGTTTAAGATCAAATGATTCCAGATGGTTAACCTGAAATCCCCACAGCTACTCTTGTCAGATATACTGAAGGTTTAATCAGACTTTTAATACACTGAAGGGCTTTGAACAGTTTCGATGAAAAAAAATAAAATAAAAAAAAATCCTTGGGAACAATCATGAAGAGATTGATGAAGATATCTGAATAGTAGGCAGCAGCAGTTATGAACATCAAAAGAATGCTTGAGTGCACTGAATTCAAGCAGAAGGTAACAGCGTGTTAAGATAAAGTAACTGCAGCCAAGAATAATGTACTTTCAACAGAGGAAGCTGTGCTTTTGATTTTCCCTATTTTTTTAAGAAACTTAGCTGAGACTTAAAATCTTGCTGGGATAATCAAACTTATTTTATTAGTAAAAATTTACCTAAAAGCTTTGTCTGTAGACAGAGACTGCACTGATCATTATCTCTAATGTATATTGATACAAAGCCCCTCAAATACCTCAGGGATGAGTGAAGCCTCATCATGTTTATGAATAATACCAATCTGAGTGGTGCAGTTGATGAAATAGAAGGATGGGATGCCATCCAGAGGGCCCACACGGACCTAATGAAGTTCAGCAAGGCCAAGTGCAAGGTATTGCACCTGCGTTGAGGCAATTTCAAACATCAGTACAAACTGGAGGTTCTGTGTAGGAAGACTTAGTGATGTTAGTGGATGAAAAATCAGACATGAGCCATCAGTGCACACTTGCAGGCCAGAAACATGACCAGCAGGTCAGGGAGGTGATTCTCCCCCTCTGCTCTGCCCTCAAGAGGCACCATCTAGACTGCTGTGTTCAGCTCTGAGGCTCCAACATAGGAAGGACAAGGACATGTTGGAGTGGGTCCTGAGGAGACCATGAAGATGATAAGGGGGTTGGAGAACCTCTCCTATGAAGACAGGCTGAGAGATATGAGGTTAGATCTCTGGGGAGATCTTATTGAAGGCTTTCAATACCAAAAGGGCCTTAAAAGAAAGGTAGAGAGAGACATTTTTAAAGACATGTAGTGATAGGACAAGGGGTAATGGTTTTAACCTAAAAGAGGGTAGATGTAGATTAGACACAAAGAAATTCTTCATGACAGGAATGGTGAAGCACTGGAACAGGTTGCCCAGAGACTGTAGATGCCCCATCCCCGGAAGCATTCAAGACCAGATTGGACTCTGTATTGCAAAAACTGATGTAGTGAGTGGCAGCCCTGCCCAAACCATTTTATGATTCTATGATTAGCAAGTATGCAATGTTGCTAATCAACCATCATATAACACTGATGTTTTCATTTTATATTTACAGATCAATTTATGTTCACCTCCACTGCCCACTCTACCACCCCTCCCACTGTCACACAGAACAATAATGACCAAAGCCTATCATACAGATTTTCATCAGCAAACAACTCAGACATGGTCTCATTTTTGTAAGGAAGTACAATGTGTTAAAATGTATCAAGTCAAATAGTGAGAATTCATGGAAATTTTTTAGATCTTGTGCAATTAAGGCCCGAAGAGACAACAATAAGCACAAAATTAAGAAGAGAAACCAAAATGCTTACCCCGTGTCACACACAGCTGGTACCTAAAATCCCTTGCTAACAGACAGGCAAAATCCCAGACATAAATTGGGTTTCTTATCCATCTTTATCTCTGTTTCCTGTCTACAGAACACTGCTTATAATGCTTCATAAAGAATTTTTTCCAGAGCAAGGCAGAAAACAATCAAATCTCATCCAATAAGTGCACTTCAAGTGGTGTTTCTGAGGCATCAAGATACAGCAAGTAAGAAGCCAGTATGACTGAAGCTGGCTCCCATATTATGCTGTCCAGAACAGCTGGTCTGAAAACTAATTATACCCAGAGCATCTTAACAGCATTTTTTTGGATTTCTGGAAACCCCTCTGAGGCTCCTTCAAAAACACTGGCTTCACTGAGGAAAATCTATAGGGTGTGGTGGTTTGAGCTGCTGAGACACTGTACTTCTCCATAGGAAAGGTGAGGGAATAAGGATGTGCCACACAGGTAATACTGGCCTGATTAACTGGTTGAATGTATCAAAGTCTCTAATAACTGTAGATGGGTGCTACAACCTGACAGAACCTCTCTGCCCACAGCTAATTGCCTCTGCTGTAGGTCTCCCCAGCCTCACAGGGTGATTAATAACAGGCTCTCTCATTACTAGAGATTATATCTTCCAGGTCAGGTCATTGCCTATTTTTCCCATAGTTAAAGCTCATTCTGAGCAAAATGAGGGATCCCATGTTATGACAATTATTATCTCAATTAGTAACGTTATTAATGTGCTCTAGCAAATGAACAACCACACTACTGCATTAACAGGTGAAAATGATCAATTCTTAATTAACTTTATAGAACAGAAAATTATAAAACAGAGCTATACTGTAATAAATTCTGTAGCCAGGGAGGCCATTTCAAGTTATGGAGCTCTTTGAAGGGGAATAGAAAAGCAAAAAGCCAAAGAACTCTTCACATGGTGACAATTTCTGAAGGGGTATGGTATGTTCTTCTAAGAAGTCAATATTGCACTTGTAGATCAAATTGCTGCACAAATGCACTGTTTACTGCCTCTGCATTTAGAAACCCTAAATTATAGTTCAGGGTAAATGAAAAAGCCTCCTTGAGCTGTTTCTCCAGTAATTGCCCAGCTACGCAGCAGGAACTCTCCTTCCTCTTCAGCCCCATTTCCTTCTCTTATTTCCCTGGTTTCCGCCTTCCTTACTCAACAGAAAATGATCTGAGAGGGATTCACAACAGAATGGAGAAGAATGCAAAAATAACTGTTTTTACACAGCACTCGCAAGTGGTTGAATATTGCTGAATCTTCAAAACTCAACACAAGGAAAATCTAGGAAATTGGAAATCTCCTTGGAAATTCCCAGGCTTCCTCTGACCCTTTTCAGCTTAGTCACTGTGATTTTAAGCACTCCTCTTCCTGTTCAGAATGTTTTCCTAAGGATTATCTTTTACAGTGTTTACCGAATTAGTGATCCGGTTTTCAGAATGCCACTAAATAATGCGTTTGTGTGGAGGTATTACTTTCTGTCTTTGAAGACTGGAGCTAGTTTCCCATAATAAAGCCTTTTTTTTCACAATTACAGTCCTCAGAGTTCCACAGCAACAGAACTAAACACTATGACATTTCACAAACATAGCCATGGAAATCCAGTACAAAGTGTTCCAGACCCATGTATGGGGATACAGCAACCAAACAGTTTGAGGAGGTCTCTGTGCACTTTTCCAAATTATTTTGTATTGCTGTATTTCAAAATTGATTTAGATGGGGAATTTATCTTTGTCCAGAGCTTTTGGCAGACGATTTAACATACTTACAAATGGAAGGTAGGCTGAGCAATTTATTTATATATTTAAGAGGATTTATGTGTATTTTATAGAGTCTAAAATCCATGTAATAAACATTGCCTGCTCTGCTGAAAAATTTCTGAGGGTGATGTGGTGCCAAATCTTGTTTTCAAAGTTTGTGTGGCCTCAGTGAAAAGGGCCATGATAGCAGAACTGACAGCCAAGAAGCATGTACAAAAGGGAAAGAAAGGACTTTTGGGTATGGGATTAATCCAGGAAAGTCTGTGAGACAAAAGAATTAGTGGGAATGCTAATATAAATCTACTAGTGACTGCCATGCTCCCAACAGCAGAAAGACATACTGAGCAAAGATCTCCTCTCCCTTCCATTATTACCTACGATGGAAGAAAATGGTATCTGAAAATTAAAAGGGACTGGTTGATGTGTTATTTTATTTTCATTAGCTGCTGTTTTACTCAGCATTTTTCATTTTAAATGACATTAGGGGTGTATTCTGTGTGTGTGGTAAAATCTGTATGCAAAGGAAGAAAGACATTCTTATTTAAATCAGTGGGAGTTCTTTGATTTAACACAACAGGACCGGGATTGCATCCACAGCTGTAACTTCACAGAGTCATAAAATCATAGAATTGTTTGAGTCAGAAGAGCCCCTTAAAGGTCGTCTAGCCCCACTGTCTTGCAACAAACAGGGACACCTAGAGCAAGATAGGGTTGCTCATGCCTGGTCCAGCCTGCCCTTGGATGTCTCCAGGAACAGGGCTTCCAACTGGCTTCCACCATCTCCCTGGGCAACCTTATAAAATTATTTTCTATCCCACCAGTAATGCTCCCATCAAATCCATAATATGTTTATTGAAAATACAGACCTATTTTCTCTCCAATTTCTTTTCATATTCATTATTACTGTGTCGACAAGTTAACCTATAGGATTAAGAAACCTTTACCTTGAAGAGAGCACACAGAAGTTCTGAAGTTTCTTTGTGAACAGTATATTACCTTTAACACTCTTTAACTTATCTGCACTTTCCTTACAAATAAATTACCTAATATCTCAAATTCTCTTCAGCCTAGAGATTTTTTTCTCCCTTTCTCTCTCTTTATTTACTAAAATACGGATCAGAATTGCATTTACTTCCAAGGTTCTCTCATCATGATTCTGAATGTGTGTGAAATTTTCCCTTGAAATAAATGATTGTGTTCCTTTTCCAAAACATATACCAATAATGAAAATGCTTTCGTAAGTCTTATCTTTATAGATTTGATTTACAGTCTATTTGCAAGTAGAAGGAAACAGCCACATTTACTTCAAAGTTGCAGGAATCAAGCATTATTTGTCTTCCATCACTACAGTTCTCTAATTGCATGCTTTAGAATGCACTTCAGTCATGCTACTTAGTATGACCAGCTTTAATACAGTAGGTTTATGTTTATACTTAAGCTCTACTAACTCAGATTGTATATGCTTAGGACCAACATTATACATCTCTGCAAGTAGCCGTCTTTGCCTCTAGTTTTATGTATTAGATGTAAAAATATACAAGTGGTTTGGATTTTTTTTTTTTTGTCAATGAAGAAGCAGAAGACAGCTGCTTAGTTTTACTGCACTTGTTTCCACTAATATTCTCATTTGTTCTTATGAAATGAATCATTTTCTTCTTTCCAGTCAGAATCAGTGGTCAAATGGAAATGTGAATGGCACATAATGAAGTAAATAAGGCAGGATACGAGGTGAAATCTGGTTGGTTAGTGCAGAGGTCTAGGCTATAAGAACAATAATAGAGCTTTAAAAGTGCCATATGGTGACTAAAAGGCTCAATTTGTTTCACAAGCGCTGCATTACACTAGATAAAAGACCTTTCATATGTGCTTCTTTATATCTCATTTTTGCAAATTGACCCTTCTTTATTCCTTCATTCATTTACATATTTTTCTGCTGTTAATAGCAAGTGTAAAAAAGCTGAAAAATCCCTAAGTTCCATGAGAAATCAGATTTATTTTTCACAGGGTTGCAACTGTATGAACAGCCTTAAAGTTAGAAAGCTAATCTATTGCACTTTTGCCCAAGAGAAATATAATAAAATACGCTCTATAGATGGAGATAAGAATTATCTATAAAATCAGATTTCCCTGGCATATAACAGATGATTATATTAATCAGCTAGAGTATGGAATAAGACATTTGCATCTCTCATTGTTCAACTGACATAATATCAGTGTACTGTATACATAATAAAATATACATGCTTTCATAAATATTTATTTCAGTAAATATATATTTCAAAATAATGCAAAGAGTTTTAAGAAAGAAAATTAATATCTGGCTACAAAGAAAAATTACATTGAGATCCTTAAAATCACATATAGACCCTTAACAGGGCAAAAACAATGAACTTTTTATCTAAGCAATTCACTATATGGGTTTTCATTTCTGTGCAAGTAATAAAAGGACATATAGAGCCAACATTTGATATAGAGGGCTTGGTTTTTTAATCTGTCTTGAACTAGTGTAAATCAAAGTTTGCTCAGCTAACAGTAGTGGAAACACGGCAATATAAAATTAGTGTGAAATGAGAAATAAGCCTTGAATCTCCTTTTGGCATAACATTTTTTCTTTCAAGATGTAGTCTTACATGCTGTTCTCTCAGCACTACAGACAGCATCTTTGCCAAGGTATGAAACATATTACCTGGCATACAATAAAAGAACTCAATGCAGAATGGTACTTTAGAGTAGGGACTGATTTTCTATGTTGTCCTGAAAGACACAGTAAAGGATAATTGCTATTTTCATTAACTATCTCACTTACAGTTACTTGCCATGTATTAGAAAGCCAGTAGTTTGGACCAATTCTGAAGAAATACAGACAGCTGTCTCTTTGATACTCTGATAGCCAGAAGGAATATTCAGTCACTTCTGATAGACATTCAGTATCTTTTAATTGAATGCTAGCACTTCTTTATACAACCAAGCAAAAATCTTTGAAGTATATAGAACAGAAATGAAAACTAGCCAGGAGGATGTTTTTAGACTGAAATACTCCACTGCAGTCAGTGGGACAAGATATTTGCAGCTGTGAAACTGTCACAGTAAACTAACTTCTCACTTCCAATTCCTTCTTTAAAAAAGAAAACAAACAAAAAAAATCAACAACAGCACCAACAAAAACTGAACTCGAAGATACCACTATATTTTACGTTCCACTGAGGTTTTGTTCAGTTTAATTTTCCATGATCAGTTAGGTTTACAAGAAATGCAGACCAGTTACAACTAACAGTTAAAAAGACTGCAATTAAAGACAGAGCATGAGGTAAGAGTAGAGTGTACTGCATTTTGGAGTATCCATTGTTCTTGAAGAAAAGGGAAGCAGTCATTGGATAGACATTTAGCAATGAAAGCTTTCCAAAGAAAAATGGAAAGTGGAAATAAAAGAAAAGGCAAGCAGAAAGGCGAGCAGATTGTCTATTTGCTTCCCTTTAACCTCGGTCCTTGAGGTTAATTTATTTAAAAAACAAAACAACATAAGCAAATCCTGAATATGGTGCTCCAGAAATAGCCCACTGGAGGGTCAAAGTGTGTTGTCATGGCCTTGGGAGTATGAGGTTCCCTACACATAAATAAATGAGTGCATAAACAACGTATTTTCCATGAGAGAGAAGATAGACACAAGAATTTAATGGAAGGCTGACATTTTATATCAAGAAGATCATATTCTATAGTGAGGGTGATGTATGAGAAAAATAGAAATATAAAGAAAAATAGAACTTATTAAGCTTTTGCTGCAAGAATGCCATTTTAAATGTTTTAATACATACGTACTGATTCCTACTGTTCCCTAACATTGTATGTAACTGATTTCCAGAAAGATCAAAATGTGACCATTAGCCATTCTGTCTGAATGCCATAAAATGACTGTTTTCTCCCACACAATTTCAAAAAATGAAAGCCTTGTAGAATACTCATTCTTTTGATAAATCCAGCCCAGTATTTTCAGTCAATGATTAACAAGGAAAACATTTGTCTAGGAGTTTTTTAAATCTTGCTGCTTAAACTCAAGCATGTCTGCTGCCCTGTGCTGGCAACGAGCACTCAGTTTCCACCAGTGAACTATGTCACACAAGCTGAGCACTCCTGATTTTTAAATCTTAGTTAAATTGTAGCTCACTTTGAAGTGAAACCACAAACACTGCAAGCAGGAACACACTGCGATTCAGTGCTTGCCCTCCCTGTGGCCTCCACGTACCCATGTTTAGACTGAGCATATGGGAGAGTTGAAAGAACTGTATTTTCACAGTTTCCTATGTGAGCTATCAAAGTGGCATCATCACCTTACACTGTACTTCCCTGCAATTACTTTGCAGTTGTCTAAGGATGAGAATGGAGTACCCTCATACAATGGAAAGCTGATACAAAGTTCCTGATGTCAGTGCGAGGCATAGCATGTTACAGTTACTATAGTGGTAAGCAGAAGGGAGGAGCTACTAGGCAGCCATTTAATAGATTCAAGTATTTATTCAAAAACAGAACTTTATCCACCCTCTTTTACTTCTTGTGTTTTTTTTTTTTGTTTTTTCTTTTTCTTTTCTTTTTTTCCCAATCAGACAACTTTAGAGTGTAATTACCTTGAGATATATAGGGAGGAAGGCTGAACAGATACAATTAATGCTTGCAACTCTTTTTTTCATCTGCTAACAGTGGGCTTCATCATCCTTCATTCCCTCACAGTGTCATACAGCTCCTATCTTTATTTCTTCCTCTGTGATTGCCAGGCCATTTCTCATAGTCACGGCCCACAATATGATAATGATTTTGAGATCTTCTGGCATCTGTTCCATATTTATTTTTCTTCAAGTTTCCTTCATGAACACATTTCTTCTGGTGTTACTACCTAGCATGAACAAAATATTTTAACTAGAGAGGGCTAAAGATATGATTCATATAAAATTAAGTTTACAGGATTTTTCTGTCAGCTCCTAGCCCTCTTAATGTATACACTTAATGCATGTAGTTCTCCCTGCCTCTGGATTTCACTTTTGTTGTGCTAAAATACATTTATATTGATTAACCACATTTGAGTTAAATATGCAAACCCTGACTTGAAAAGAAAATCAATTATGTGTTTAATTTTCAATGTGTTGTCTTGTACGTAGGGAAAAAATTTATCTCAAATTAAACAGGAGCACAAAGCAACACAGAAATACAGACTGATTTTTCAAAATCACGTCATTTGAATATATATATTAAAAAATTAGCCAGTTTTTTTTTCTTTTTTCTTTTTTTTTTTTTTTACAGCTATTATGTCAATAATGAAGGAAAGGGATTCAACAGTACCTACTGAAAAAGACAAGATGATTTCCATTCTTTCTGCATCCCCATTCTCCATTTCTGATGTTTTAGCTCATTTTGCAGCTGTCATATGGATAGCTCTGGAATCCATAACTCATGGTTTTAGCAAGAGTCTCGACTGTCAATTTTTATCAAGGGCTTTTAGAAGGTGTTAGTAATTTACATCATTGAATATGGATTGGCATTATCTTTCAGACTGGCTAAACGAAATAACCTGAACTCTAAATGGCCATTTCTAACGAGAGTATTAGAACTCTGTATTCAGCAGTTTTACATTCAGTACGCCTTTTGAGAATCCTAATGAACTCATTCACTGTGGATTTTCCATTTCAAAATGTACCAGAAAAACGAAAGCATGTAAGAAAAAAGGTAAAAAATAAAAATAAGTAAAAAATAAAAGAACTCATCATGTATCTATTTCAGGAGTGTCTAAACCTTCTTTACATATTGGTAAATTTATCCAGATACAATTTATGCTTTGTGTTTCTAACCCTCATTTTGTGCAGCTTTTGTTGTTGTTCATTTTATTTTTTGCTTTTCCTGATAATTCATGTTGATAGGTCTCTGAGCATTTTTAAGGATTATTTGCATGAGCAAAATTCTAGGATTCTTCAGCCTGTCAACGTCATTTCATATCTCCATTTTTTTTTCATGTATGTCAATATAGCCTGAGCTTGTTCATGCCTAACACATATCCCAAGTGATGCCCAAAATTGCATTCTTTATTTTATTTCTGCACTCATGCATTACTTTACTCCTACAGGAGTTCTGGGATACATTTCCTGTCTAAATGTCCAAAATGCAGTTGCCATAGGGGTGTATTGCTAACGAGAAGACGGTATTTTTCAGAGCCAAGTGCTGATACAAAGCATTTCATGGGATATTAATCAGTTCCCTTAGTTGCCTTCCCCTTCCCCTTCCCCTTCCCCTTTCCTCTTTCCTTTCCTCTTTCCTCTTTCCTTTCTTTTTTCTTTTCCTATATTATCTCAGTTGCTTTGATATAAAATATTAAAGTTGATTTTGATTAGTTTCTCTTTCCTTCCTTTTATGTTTGTATCAGTAGTCTAGCACACAAACTAATCTTCTTACTCCTCCTTTTATAACTGTTCTAAATTCCTCTGTTCTCTACTGTTATCTAAATCCACGATAAGGCTCTAGTTCTCTTTTTTCTTTCTGTTTTATCTGATCAACAAATCATCCTCTCTTTTAGGCTTCCTGAACTTCTTTGCTTTCAAATCTGAACTTGCAGCTATTTATAACAACAGAGCTGAATACCAGTATCTGGAAGGGCAAAGCATGCTCAGATCAAACTGAAATGAGCAACCTAATACAGGACTTGCATTAGAACAAAACAAGACTATGCTCATTAAAAATGCATGTTAATTCTTTAAGGACTGTTTCCTACAGCAGTCTAACACAGGCTAAACCTGTTATTGTTAGCTAGGACTTCTTAAGAAAATAGATATTAATGAAATCTTGCAGTCATCTTATGATGAATAGAGTCTAGTAGGTCCTTCAGCTCTCTGGGAAAAGAATATGTTTTTTACAGGTAGAAAATTAAACCTTCATTCTCTCCTGTTCAGAGGGAGCTCTCAGGTATGCAGCTAAACAAATGGGACGTGCTCCCCTTCTCTTTATTTATGCTGCTGGCAGTATCCGTGCAAACTTCATCCTTGTAAGACTGTTAGCATTACACCATTTAAGATTAATTGAGCAGAGTTATGAATTAAATTAATATAGTTTCATTAATATTTGAACAGTATGTTACAAACTGTCTGGAAGATTATTTATAGTTGTTTGTACATCACAACATCATAAATGCTTATTGCCTAAGTGAAAAACTTCTATTTAAAGTACACTTGATGTTGTGAATTAAAATACACACTACAGGGTGGAAGCATGCAACAAACACATTAATTATTAAAATAGATTTATATGTGCATTAGCTAATTATTTTACCTATGTTTCCCAACTAGCAGAAGAATGAATCCATATGGCGTGATGTAATTCCATAAATTAGTCAGACCATAATAAGTAAATTGACCTTGCTTCACCCTTCTATGTAGACTTAAGTAGGGGAAAAAAACAAAAAGAAGAAAAAAAGAGTATTTTTGCATGTTCAGAAGTTCAATTATTCAAGCCCCAAGCCCTACACTGAGGTCATAATTTTACATTTATTCTGCTGATCCAAACATGGGCAACCTGCAGAGAATTCCCCAGAGCAGCAACCACCAAGTCCATTTGGTGAAATGATTCACGTGTTATCCCATCAGATAATCTACACAGCTTTACTGCTGATGTAGAAAAACTACTATGTAATTTCCCAAATAAGCACATTATGTTAAATAGGAAAAGTCAGGAACAGAGAAAACAGGATAATAGGGAGTAAGGTAACAATATGCTCATGTATAGAAGTCTTGAGATTCAAGTGGTGAATAAAGCAGATCAGCATATTCAGAAAATAATAACCTAAAATATAACCTTTCTAATGAAAGCAATAATGCTGGAGCAGACCAAAGGGAGATACAGGGTAGCAAACTGGATATGAGTCTCTACCAGGAAACGAAGGAAGTCAGTATGATTTCAAGCTGGATATGTAGAAAGAGTGTGTGCCAGAATATCCAAACCCCTCTTCTACACAGCACTTATAAGGCCAATTCTATAGAGGTTTCCATCTCACTATAAGAATTTTTGAGAAAAACAATTAAATATATATGCACATGAGAAATAGAATTTTCATGCATGGAAAGATGAAAATAATTAAAAAAAAAAAAAAAAGCAACAAAACCACAAGCCAGTTCAACACCCTACAAAAGGAAATCTAACAGTAGACTCCTGAATTTACAGTTCACACCTTCACATATGACTTACTTAAACTGTACTTTTTTTTTTTTTTATGACAAGAATTTCTGCTTTACTTTGAAGTGGCTTTGAAGTTACTTAATTATGAAAAACAAACTTTTTAGGGCAGATTTAAATATGACAGATTAATGCACTATATGTCCCCTTCCTTTAATTTTCTACTGATTTTAAATAGTTTAATGCTTTTTCAGTATATACGTATTTTTTATATAGGGCAATTATCCAAATTGGCATTTGAAAAAGAAGTCACTAAAATTAACATAAAAAAAGCTCCAATAACCTTTAAGCTATTCCTCATCCAAATAACAGATATTCATCACTTAAAAAGAAAAATTTGAAAATAAAATTCTACAAACATTTATACCATTAAAGATTTTTCCCCATTCTATAACCAAATTGACTTGCAAATTAAAGGTCATAATCAGTTTAAAACTTAGTTCAGCCAAAAAAACAGAGCAAGAATCTGCCAACAATGCCAGATTATGCCTTCAATCAAAAGAAGTAATCGAAGTGTGATTACTTATTGTTGTAGCAAAGCAGCTTGAAATTATTTTAGAAAACTGATGATCTCACCTTATCACTATCATAGAATTCCTAAGTATACATGTATACATGTATTTACAAATACATGTATTTTCAATATACATATCTATATATTTTGGATGTATTTTATAATGACAACTTTTGATACATATATATTGTCCTTCAAAAGGCTATCATCTATATATTTCCACTCCAAAAAATAAAGCACAGGCAAAAGAGAATAGCAGAATGACTGCAAGGATTCATGTTAATCACTTGGATTAATGTAAAGGTTTTTTTAAAATGCTTTGTGAGCCTACATCAGTTGGCCTGTGGAGCTAAATGCATTAAATGGTGAAATAGAGATTGAGAAATGTTGGTAGTTGATAATGCCTGTAAATATTTGCTTTTCTAAGGACAATGCTTATGAATGCATGGTTCCACTGAAATTAGCTTCCTAGTAAAGTATTCATTTGTTTAAATAGCTTCTTTATACCTGAATATATATGTCAACTTGCAAGGTATATATCACACAGGTTTTACAGTCCTATGGGGATTCTGAACTCAACACAGCTAAGATAAAGGTCTGCAAGGTGCATTATAACTCCTATATTTTTTTTCTGCTTGTAAAACCATTTTACATTGACATAATAAGGCAGAAAAGGCAGAAATGTAAGAAAAGTGTCTGCATGCATGTGAATTACATCATGGAGTTATCACTGAAGGTAACTCCAATAATGAGATTAGTTCAAATTGGGATCATTTTCCAGTCTCCGTTCAACCTGAAGCTCTCCCTCAGATGCTAGTCCCACAGGTCCATTTGAAACATGTGGATGCTCACTGAGACTTTTTCATGTTGCCTATTAAAACACAGAAGGCAGTCTCTACTGAAACCTGCAATGCCATTCATCAGCATGGTGCTGAAGTGGTGAGTTAGTTTGATTGCAAAAAGCAGAGGCGAAGAAGTTCTTCAGTGTCTTCTGAATGAAACTGGTTTTAAATACCTGACACCTTACACCCAGTGCTGTTACAGTGCCTTGTTTCAACAAACCATCAGAGGCTCTGCCATCTGTGCCCACTATTTTGTCTTTCTTTCAGTAATAGACACATTAGAGGGGAAACATAACCCCCATTTTCAAGAAGGGAAAAACAACAACTAGGGAATTACAGGCCAATCAGTCTCACCTCTGTGCCTGGCAAAATCATGGTCTAGATACTGCTGAAGGCTCTACTAAGGCACAAGGAGAATAAAGATGATGTGATTGGCAGTAACCAGCATGGCTCCACTGAGGATAAGTCATGCCTGACAAATGTGGTGGTCTTTTATGATAAAGTTACAGCCTCAGAGGATCAAGGAAGAGCAACTGATGTCATATACCTGGACTTGTGCAAAGTGTTTGACAGTATCCTGCATGACATCCTGGTCACCAAATTGGAGAAAAATAGATTTGATGGATGGAACACCTGCTGGATGAGGAATTGGCTGGATGGTCACACTCAGAGAGTTGCAGTCAACGCTCAGTGTCCAAGTCGAGAGCAATGAAGAGAGGCATTCCTCAGGAATTGGTGCTGGGACTGGTTTTATTTAACATCTTTGTAGGTGACATGGACAGTGGGATCGAGTTGCATCCTCAGTAAGTTTGCAGATGACACCAAGTTGAATTGTGCAGTTGACACGCTAGAGGGAAGAGATGCTAACAAGAGGGACTGGAACAGGCTTGAGAGGTGGGTCCATGCCAACCTCATGAAGGCCAAGTGCAAGGTCCTACACCTGAGTTGGGGCAATCCCAAGCACAGATACAGGTTGGGCAGAGAATTGGCTTGAGAGCAGCCCAGAGGAGAAGAATTTGGAAGTGTCGGTCAATGAAAGACTCAGCATGAGTTGGCAATGTGTGCTTGTAGCTCAGAAAGCCAACCAAATGCTGAGTTGCAATAGTGTGACCAGCAGGTTGTAGGAGGTGATTCTGTCCTCCTATTCTGCTCTTGTAAGATCCCACTTGGAGTACTGAGTCCATTTCTGGGGACCCTAACAGAATAAGGACAGAGAGCTGTTCTGTGATTCCATGGCTTTTTGATTCTGTGATTTTTTGATTCTATTACTTAGGACTGCAGTTAACTGACAGAAGATGAAGACTTGTTGGCTTGAAGAGCCCCAGCAGAGAAAGCAGGCAATGAAATTAGCACAAAGTTATCACCCTTAGTTGCTTTATGGTGCTCCATCCCTGACAACACGTTTTGATCTCAGAAATGGGCATCTTGACTCCTTTATCTTGCCCACCACTCTATTTGCTGTTGCTTTATGAGGCTACAGTAAGCTGCAAGCTTCCAGGGAGTCTGAAAAGGGCTCTCAGCTTTTTATATCACTGAATCTTTCCCTCAAGCACTTGTGCTCAAAGGGACATCAATTACTCCAAAGCAGAGACTGATAGCTTGTATGAAATATAACTGGAGCCCACTGCCTCTAACTCACATCCTACCTGACCCAGAGAAGAGTGATCCATGATTGACAGGGTGAGTACTATGACATACAAGGTGACAAGAGTGTGGCAGCACTGAGCAGAAAGAGGTCATCGGGCCAAAACAGTTAATAACAAAGGAATGGCTGCACAGCCCAGCACTGAGGATCTGTGACAACGCAGTCTTGTGGAAGAGAAAAGTCCCCCAGGAGAACACCCACGGTTAGACTGAATCACCTTTCCTTGCATTTGGTAATGTTCCTGTTGCACAGTTTTTTGTATGAGTTTGTTGAGCTCTCCTCTGAAGCTGTGCAGGTGGCAAAATATGGCCTTTTAACAGAGCAGTCACGTTCAGGACTTGTTCAGTAAGAATATTCCTGCTTCTCATCCTCAGTGTAATTTCAGGCTACATTAGGCTGCCACATAATACATTTTGCACAAATATTTACTAAGGATTGACTAACCCTATAGTACTGATATATCTGTTCTGGTTTGCGACTGCTTCTTCTCCCACCATGATTTTCTTAAGAGAGAATCTATACTGTCTGCATATTTTGTTTACAGAGAAAGTAATTGAAAAACCATCTTGCCTCTGGCTGCTATGCTGAATATAAGAAAATGCCATTTTTTTCTGACTCTCTTCATACTAAAAAGGGCTCTAATACTAGTCCTTCATACTAAAAGTCCTCTCTTCATACTAAAAAGTCTCTAAATGCAGAATGTGACTTTTAGGAATTCCCTCAGAAGCAAAATAACATATGCAAGGCAAGAAAATGTCTGCTATCAGATCAAGGTTCAGATGTGAATGAGAAATCATGTACCTGTAACCTTGTTTATTCTTAACAGCTACATCAGTTGGTCTGAATTCTGTTTTGTATGTTTTGTACAATCTTTGTAGGTGCCTCACCAATGCTGGCAGAGAGACATGATCAAAATTTAGGCTAGTAAGACAGATGAGAGACAGGCATAGGAAGGCTCTGTGGTCACACCTTGAGAACAGAAGTAACCGCTGATAAATGAGGCTCAATGCTTAATAATTTATTAAAATATTGTGACTGAAATTTTAAAATGGTATATTTGGGAATTTAGTCCAAGTATGAGGTATGACAACATCAGCAGATAAAGTATATTAGGCACTACAGAATCACAGAATCATTACAGTTGGAAAAGATCTCTAAGATCATCTGGTCCAACTGTTCACCTACTACCAATATTGCCCACCATGTTTTCTTCTGGGCTTTGTATTTAAGGTAACATTGGAGAGAACCCAGAGAACAATGACAGCGATTGTGACCTTGGGGAAAGTGGTCTAACATCACAACTGGAAGAATTTATACAGTCTAAGGAAGTCTAAAATAAACAGCAGAATGTGTTACAACAATTTTTGAATATGTGAAAAAGATCTGAAGATAAACATAATCAACTTTACTGTGTTTTCAGCCTGAAAGATGTGAAACCTAATGCTAGTTTATAGCAAAGAAAATTTTGGTTGGAAAACTTTCGAGTTATGAGTAATGTTAACTATAAAAGTAAAATCGCTTCCATGGTCAAACATTACAGAATAGATTCTGCAAAGATCTGTAAAAGATGATAAAGATCATTTGATCATCCCTCAGTGCATAAAGTGATATCTTCTGTCTCCTTGAGATACCTTGGAACTCTTAGGGTGCCCTTTTATGTCTTAGCATACAAATAATACAGACATTAATCTGATTTTTTAGTAAGCAAATTAAGACTGAACCATATTAATAAAGCTAGAAAATGGATAAACTAAGAGCAGTGTTGTTTTTTTTTTTTTCTTCATCTCACAAGAATGGCTATTTATTCCTTGAGACAGTTAAGGCTTCCAGCACTTCATTTTAACAGTCCTCTTTTCTGTTACAATCATGTTAGTACAACTACAGAACAGGATGTAAAACATGGCTGAATAACCCACTGCCAGCTGATAATTATTTATTTTATACTATCAAGAAATCGTGCAGACAACTAATTGCCTAAAATTTACTTACATAGAATATTCTTCCATAACAAAGTCTCAAAAATCATAGTCTATTCCCATAAGATTCATGAATCTTATGGGGATGCTTATTCTGGAAATAGTTATTTGTATTTATTTGCCTCTGTTAATATACTCTCAATTTTATGAGACTTAACCAAGTTAATCACACAATCACATATATTAATGAGGAGAAAGAAACAGACAGTTTTATTCTCCAGCTGTCCTCTCTCTTTGTGATGTGCTTCTTAACGAAATACCATGAGGGATTTTTACCATGTCTGCATTCCTTTGATATCTTGTACTTGTCTGGTCTCAAAATCTTTGGCATTGTGTTGAGTATCGCTGCTCAGCTGAAATCATACCAATGACAGAAGGGTATTTTTTTACTGCTTCCTTAGATTGATGCTTTCTTTGAAGGCTCCCTGCTCATTTAAATCTTTGTCTGGTACTTAAAAAGCAGCAGCACTTGCCCATGTGACAGGCATCGCTGTTCAGTCTGCTTGGTCTCATGTGCCTCGCTTTGGCTTGTTCTACATCATAATTCACAGACACGATGCTAAAGCCCGAATGAATGGATGTTCTAAGAAACACAAAATGCTAATTACTAAATGATAGTCAGATGCAATATGTTCCTGCTTGTTCAGGATTGTTACTTCTAAAATGAATTTGTTTCTTAGTATTGATGATAGCTTTTTATTTTGGCCACTAAATTATCCTGAATAAATTCTGGGAAGTTTCTGAATGCCTCTGAGACAAAACGTCTTCTGTTTGTGTGACAGTAGCCTAATGTCAGTTAAAGAAATTGGCTATATCTGTTAAACAGAATACATTTTCAGACATATCACTGGATAAAATCTAAGCACAGCTTTCAAGCAATTGTTTTACAAATAAAGGAACAGAGGAAACAGTGGGAATAACATTTTCATGGTATTGTGTAGTGTGCTGCATACAAGGAGTCTAACCTTTGCTGTACAGAGCACCCTTTTTCCTGGACGGCCTTTTTTAACACATCTTCAAATGATACTGTTTCCATTTGCTAAGCATCAGCATTATGCTAGAGGGACAAATACAAACAGAATCACTCAGCCAACACATTTATATCAAAGAGTTTGATCTAGGAAGTGCTCAGCACCCTTTGAAGACCTTCAGCATTTTTTTCAGGATCAGAGAGACAGAAGTTACCAAAGGCACTATAAAGGAAAAAGAAGTAATTGTGAAGACTTCATAATTTGCCCTAGATTTTACAGTACACATCAACTGAGTAGCAGCTAGCAGTTCTTTTGCATCTTTACATCCCGTATTTTTCTCAAAAAAATAGTAAATGGCAATTAGTCCTAATATGTGCAGGTATGTAGTAGTTCAGTGTCAATTACTGACTACATAAATGAATAGAACAACAAAGTTAAAAGAATTGGGGTATTTCAAAATTGGTGCTTAATTAGTAATGTTCTTTCACTTATATTCAGACACACTGGCTGTAGATAACCCAGAAATGTCAAGCGAGATTATGCATGAATGATAGTATCGGTACTGATATAGAAAGATGTTTAACAGTAATAGTGAGGGATGGAGCAGAGAGTACACAAGAAATAGAGCATCTGTGCTTTCATACAGGATGTGCATGTGTTACTCAGAACTAGCTCTGAAGAGCATGCCTAACGTTAGAAGGGGAGGATTTCTCCTTTTTTTTGCCACTTGTCTTCTTCATACATTTTTAACTCTTCTCTGTGGGTTCTTGCTTACCTTGCCTCTTCACATGTCATCAGCAAGAGCATGAGATTAAAGATGATGCATTTTGGCCACTCCTGGAGGAGGTGCTTTAAGTGAAATATCTGCTGGCCTTTGCAGCTCACCTACGGGAACAGTGCAAAACAGCACTGAGGCTGGAGACTGCTCTGCATTCACAGAATTGTCAGAGAACAGATCTGACACATTTAAAAGACACTACTGAAACAGAGCTCTACCAAATATCTGTGCAGCCAGAGAACAAAATTATTTAACATGAGAACATTCCTCTTTATCTCTTTCTCCCTGCAGACTTCAAACCCCCATTTCACAACAGGGATGTAACAATATAAGGTTTCTCTTTTTAAATTAGTAGGGTGGAGCTTTTCCTCTTGGTCTCTTTCTCAGAAAAGGTTGGATAATAGAACTAAATTAGTTTCAGTCATTCTCGTACTATGGAAAATTTTAGGCAGAATGTTTTATATGTGGCAGAATTATCCACTAGTGGAAGTGTTTTATCAAGCTAGGCAACCATAAGGATTGTAACTACATCAGCAAGCACTTCAGACCACCAGGTAGTGAACAGCAAAACAGCTGGACCTGAGAATCTTATAACACATTACGCATATACCAGATTCTTCTGTTTTGGTTTGAACTTTTGAGCTAGCCCTGGTCTGATCCCATCAGATGAATGCCTGTTTAGGGCTCTCATGCCTGAGGCATCCTACAGCAGCTTCCAGTTATGTTTCATGCAGAAGGAGATCTTTGCTTGATGTGAACCACAACACTGGAAATTTTATCCGGCTTTCATCAGAAACGTAACACAAATATAGATGCATGTGAGCTGTACTAAGGATAACATTGCAAGAACTATAGCAAGGGTATCAACAAAAGTTAGCCTGCCTCCCATGGGCTCTGTACACCTTAATCTCACATTTGCTTGCACAAGGGCTTCATTCACATCTGTGAAGCTCAGAAACAGAGTTTCTGCTTTCAACAGAATTCAATTCAGGGTTCAGCAGAGCAATGAGTTAATGATGCTTGCCAATGCTCACTGCTCAGTGTGGAATATACATGTGAGCACAACTGCTCACTAACAGAGAAATGTCAAAACAAGAACACCCAGGATTAAATTCTCATTTAGAACAACTGATAAATGAAAAAAAAAAAGTCCTAAAGTAAGTAAGAGAAAAGTGGGAACTGAGCAAAGCTTTTGCTCTACAAAGAGAGTCAATTGCAGTTTATTCTATGACTAAAGGTGAAGGATGGAAGATATAGAAGAGGAAAGTATAGAAATTACTCTCAGCTGAAAGATATTAATAATAAATTCAGCTGGAATGAATATGAATATTAAATTTGACTTGTTCATGTGATGCTATCAGAAATCAAATTAGGTATTCGCCTTAGGAAAAGGGTAGCTTTGCAGACTGTAGGATTCACTGAGGTGGCAGTAGCATTCTTAATGACCCTGTATCTGCAAAAACCCAGTCAATAAAGTCTAACCTGTTTCTTCCTTTTTGTTTCCATTTCTTTCTATTGGGTTTATTGCTTAGTCTGAACTATGCATTTACATATTACTAATTCACACTGCCCAGCTGATGCTGCCTCAGGCCAAAGTGCAAAGCAGCTCCTACCTTATATCCTCTCCAACTCCAATGTATGCTGCCTGCAGTGGCTTTGGGAGTTAGGTAGTTATATGCAAATTCCTCTTGAATTATATCCCAAAATATTGTCTGTAAGTAACAGACTAGAGAGTATGAGTATGTGATGTAGAGCTGTAAGGTCAAATGCATTAAGTAGCAACCAAAACATTAAGTTTTACTTTGAACTAACATGGTTCCCATTTTAAAATCCCCACATGTGGGAAGAAAGAGTAAGCCTTCTGCAGTTTACTCATAAATATTTATGGGATTTTTAAATCCATTGTGTAGTGAATAACCAAATGAATTCTGATATAAACCAGCTCAGCTTCTCTGTTTATATAGTGTATCTGAGTGTAATTAGAAAACACATTCTTTTTTTTTTTTTTAATTTCTTCTCCAGCTCCTTGAAGCACCTAGACTTTGATCTTGGCAATACGGAACTGCAATTGTTCAGGGACCTGGCATCTTACAGATTAGAAGTGCACACATTCTTAAAAAACAACAACAACAACAAAATTATATACTAATGTAGTTTATATTCATACAAACATATCTTGTAAGAACAAATGAACATACTATATGCTTCATCCTATATTTTTGATCCTGGTAGGAATTTCTAGCACTGAGTAGAGCAAGCACAGAAGAAGAAATTAATTCTACAGAATTGCGACAGGAATACTGTTTTTGTTATTTATTTATTTATTTATTTATTAAACTAAAAAGGAAGCTATGTGAACCAGGCATAGGATGTGAATTTTGACTTAGTGTATTCATGACTGGGGCAACTGACAAGGTCTACTATTTCTGAAAAGCGTAAACATTCAAATTCAGCCTTCTTTTTGTACATGTTCTGGTTCTTCACAAGTATTCAGTTTATTTTCTGTTGAAAATTCTTATTTCTGTGTATCAGAAAATCATAATCTGAGCCATAGACTGAAATGCTGATTTCAGCAACAAATTGGAAACAGAAAACTAAGAGATGAAAGGAGTGGGAAAGTAAGTCTATACTGTGCAGATGTACTTTCATTCTCAAGAGCCTCTGTTTCCTCAAATGAAAGGAATTCTGTCTCAAAAAAGGTTTTAATTCACCATGGAAATATGCAAAACATATTCAAGGCAAAGTCTTTACATATGCTATAGGCACAGATGATGTTCCATGTAAAGCATCACTTTTATCTTTATTGTTTTGAATATGTTGGATCGTAAGAATGGATTCACTCCAACTGCCACTTCAAAGCTGCATAGATAATCCCACATCCCTCTTGCTTTGTTTGCATTTTTAATTTTCCTCAAGTAAAAGCAGAATCAAAGACATTTATTCTCTGAAAAATTTCTGTACAATCTCCCTCAGAAGTCCAGTTTGTCTGCAGCAGGGTAAGTTACAAAGTTCTTAACTCATTTGAGGATATTTTTCTTTACTTCATGTTCTACTTATTTTATGTGATAGAGTGCTTCAATTTCTCTCTGGATGGAAATCATCAGTCTCTAGCATGCTCAAAAATTCTTCTGTACATCATGGAGCCCCTAATTTGTGGAGCACGTGTTGGTGATGAAACAGGAGAAGCAAGATGAATTAAATTGTTTCTGAGGCATATGACAGTCATAGTCACTGAGTCTGGAATGCAGATGTCAATAAAATCAAGGTCAGATTCCAAACCAAAGAACATTCTTGCCTTTTCTGGCCCCTGAGCCTGAAAAACAGGCTTGAGTGCAGGCATCCTGTCCCCAGTTTCCTTGTTGTCCAGCTGCATGGGCATGGGCCGGCAGTGGCTTGCTCAAATGAGAGGAACAAGTGCAATTGCAAAATTCTTTCACTTCTTTGTGATAAGGACCCAAGTGACAGCAGACAGTGAGCAGAACAGGTTTGGTACCTCTTCATCTAACAGCTCAGGCCCTTCTCTTCGAACTAATCTCTGCTCATGCTCAAGAAGGGACCCTAAAATATTCAGTTCTCATCATTACATCTACCACTGAATGTTCTGTGTCCCAGGAAAAGGGTGGGAATATTAACATGAAATAGAAACAGTTTGGAAGGGTTTACAAATGAAGCATTTTTCAACATCATTATTGTTCAAATAACTTCAAGCACAAAGATAAATGCAAGTTAGGAAGCTTTAAGTGAGAAAGTATTTTTCTAGATGATGTTATTTCTTCAGATGGTTTGATATGCAGTTGCTGGTAGTTTGAAATGAATGTTATCATGCTGTTACCCCTTTGGTCCTTCATGAAATCAGGCAACCTATACAGCAAATCTGGGGATGCATCCGTAGTCTTAGATGTTTTTCATTTTGCATGGGAAAGGGATTTTCAGAGGACAAAGGTGTTGAAGTAAATTACTTCAGTTTATTGTTTTTTTTTATTTTATATATGATTATTTTTAATGAACTAATCTTCCATATTCAAAACTTCTAGTGTTTCTTTCTAAAATAAGCTAGATGAAATAGTCTGGGCTAGCTGATATTACTAGCAAAGCCTAAGTCAGAGTCCTTTCAGACAAAAGACCATAAAAATATAGTTTCTTTTTCTAGCAGGAATGATTTCTTGTGAGGCTGCTTCTGAGAAAACCCCAGCATGGCTTCCCATCACTTACTCCCAATTATATGCACCATAACAAAATACAGAGAAAATTGATTTAGCTTCAGTGACATTGGCAGTGAGGTAACAGATGCTCCTGTACATAGTTCATCCAGATCTCCCAGGTAAAGAAAATAAAAAAGTAATGCTGAAAAGAAAAATAAACTTGAGGCTTTGTCCAGTGGTATTCTAGACTCAAAATTATTGCTCCTCTACGAGCTTGTTTAGGGAAGGCATTTTCATGCAATATGTTTGGTATGTCATGGTATTTCACCATGAAGAAATGGTGAAATTAGTGGCTCATTCCTGTTTGCCTGAGTAAAAATAAAATCAGTATCAAGGTAGTGGAATCAAATTTGTAAGAAAGCCTACAGGTGATGGAGAGGGTATTTCAAATACCTATGATGTGTGACTTCACTCTTGAAAATTCACTCCAGAAATCAGTGTTCTCTTTCCTTGAAAAAACAATTCAGCTACCCTGATATAAGTGTTCACAACGTAGTTTTAATTTTCTACGTTGATCTTTGTATTTTAAATGTTTTTATTTTGTATAAAATCACGTGTATTAATGTCAAGTACATTTTAAGATAATCAAAAGGATAAAAATAAACTAATTACAAGTGAAAAAGGAAATGATAGTGTACTTTTAAGAGGTTGTTTGTTACACAGTGATTTTTAATTCATAGTGATCATCAATTAAACATAGCAAAAATTTACTTAAAAGTTAAAAGAAAAGAAAGCTAGATTGTTTCTGCATTACTAGAAATGATTTCTTGAAAAATCTTTATTTATGTCATAAGTTCAGATGGAGGCTCAGCACCACACAGTTGCTGGCTCACTTCGCTTTTGCTCCCAGTGGGATGGGGAAAAAGTGAAAAATAAAAAACAAAGCAGAACTCATGAGTTGAGATAAAACTATTTACTAAGATTGAGAAAAGGAAAATAGT